>NC_056732.1:7266880-7344380 GCF_019279795.1 Protopterus annectens | reverse complement strand
GTTTGTATTAGTCAGGCATTTGCATGTAGTTATAAATGCACCTTATAACTTTGTATAGCTTAAAACAAATGACATAAGGATGTTTTATTATCATATATATATATATATATATACATATATATATATATATATATATATATATATTTTTTTTTTTTTTAATTTTTTTGGGGGCTTTCAGGGCTTGTATAAAAGAATTAAGGACCTTATTTAGAGTTTTTGTATATTCCTTTGGTTTGGTTATAAGGCTATCCAAATTATTTTGATTACATTTACTAATACAATACATAGGTTTAAAATGGTAAGATATTTAAAATTGATTCTGAATACAGGTACAGGGAGGCTGCTATGCAGAGTTGATGCATATGGTTGTGTATGGTTGGAAAATAATAGGTAATTTTGACATCCCTCTGCTCTATAAGACTTACAACCAGACTCAGTCACAAAAATCCTTTGATTTTAGAAGTTTTGTTTATCTAACATTACAGAGGGATGGGAGGTTATGCTGCGGTGGTGGTGCTGTGGTAGCATTGTCGCCTCACAGTAAGACGGTGTCCTGTTCGATTCTCACCTAAAGCATCTTATGTATGGAGACATGCGTGAATGAGTGTACCTTCATTGAAGGTTGTGCGTCAGGGCTGGCAACTCGGTAAGTAAAAAATCTACTGCCAATAATTAGCGGACCGGAGTTCTGCTATGGCGACCCCAACCGGGAAAAGCCAAAAGATACAACAACAACAACAGAGGGATGGAAGGTTAGGCACACAAAGGGGGGGGTAGGAGAATAGAAGTCACTATGCGGAAAATACTAACTAACACTAATACACAACAGTATATATTTATATTATCACATTGCTTATTGTGCTTTATTAACACTAATCAAGAAATATGTTTACACTTTCAGAAATGATATCTTTAGATTCATGGAACGTTAATGGAATTTCAGACAAAAGTAAATGGAATCTAGTCATGCATATTATATATCAAAGTAAAACAATGATAACCTTTCTTCAAGAAACTCACCTGATCTCACAGCTCTGGGACAGGGAGAGAAAAAGTAAATGGGTCAAGCATATAGTAGCTGCGGGACATAATTCTACTTCCGGAGGGGTTGCTATCATTATAAACAAAGCCTATCAGGGGGAAATAGTTTCCATGAAGACTGACTTGAATGGTAGATGGGCTATGTTTACCTCAAATTTCCATAGCATAAATAAACCTTTACATTTCCTAAATATATATAGTCCCTGCTCTAACCAACAAACATTTATTTATGAAATATTTAACTTACTTATTGAATTTCCTAATCATTTATATGTAATAGGGGGAGATTGGAATGCAGTAATGGAACCTGACAAAGATAGATCCAATAAAGAAACCAGTCAACCGCATATCATAAATATAGCTCTTAGTGAATTACAAAATACTTTTGAGCTATTTGATCCATATGAGAATTTCCAACATGACAAAACAATATCCAGATATACCTTCTTTTATACATCTCATAAATCTTGGTCTAGAATAGACGTCATCCTAATCTCTCAGTTCTTTCAGTCATATAAGCTAAAATACAGCATTTCACATAGATCTATCTTGGATCATTCTAAAATTAATATATTCATAAACCTGCTACATTTCAGCCAAAACATATCTTATTTTAACAAGTGGACTTTAAACCCAAAAATTATTCAGAAACAAGAAGTAGCTAAAGAGATAAACAGTATACTCAATTAGATGAAGAAATCATAATTACTCCAATACCTTATGATAAGCAATGGGAAGCTGCAAAAGCGGTTATTAGAGGTTTCATAATTCAAAAATCTGCCTGGTTTAAGAAAAACTATAATAATACCAAAACCACATTAGAATTGTAAATTGTGTCAGCAGAACTACAATTACAACAAAAATATTCAAAAGAATTAGAGGAAAATGTATGGAATGGCAAAAACAACTACATAAGCATTACTTAGAAAATTTTACTTTTTTAGAAAGCAGGTCTTTATATCAATACTCAGAATGGGCTCAAACACCCTCAAGATTTCTAGCCAGGCTAATAAATATTAAGAGCAGCCCACCAAAAATTAAAGAATTACATTATGAAGGACATACATTTCAGGAAAACCAAGACATATTAAATGTATTTGAGAACATATATAAAAGGCTGTACAACATGCACTTACCACCCTCAAATGACAAATTTAATGAGTTCATTCAAAATTTAAAATTTCCACAAGTTACCCAAGAACAACAAAAACTTTTAGGGGCACCATTACACCTAACAGAGATAAAAGAAGCAATAAAAAATCTCAAGCCAGGTAAATCTCTAGGACCTGACAGATTTACCTCTGAATTTTATAAAATATTCTCAGAACCAGTCTCTAAAATCCTACTTAAAGTATATAACTATATAATACAACATGAGATAACAGACTTATATATAAATAATTCTAAGACCATCCTTCTACTTAAACCAAATTCTGCCCCGACGGATCCCACTAATTATAGACCAATAGCCCTCATAAATACTGACTTTAAAATCTTTGCTCAAATTTTAGCCAACAGGTTTGAAGACTATACTTCCCTCATATCGCATAATCAGTTAGGTTTTATGGTACATAGGCAAACAAGTGATAACACTCTGTTACTAGACACAGCTATCAGATTACTAAAAAACAGATAAACATCCCAAATACGTTATTGCTACATATGCTAGTAAAGCTTTCGAAAGAGTAAATTTCAACTTTTTATTTAATGTTATGCCTGTATTTGGTTTTCCTAAAGAATTTATTAATAAAGTTAAGGTTTTATATCAGATGGCCTCAACTTCCATTCAGATTAACAATAATAAAACAAAACCTATCCCCATTTAAAATGGCATGAGACAAGGGTGTCCACTTTCTCCTTACCTCTTTAATTTATACCTAGAACCCCTACTTCTTTATATATCACAGAAATCTTTCCTACACATTCCAAAAGTATTAAACACTAACATTATATATTCGGCATTTGCTGACGACTTAAATATATACTTACAACTCCCCACAACAGATCTTCCTAAAATACTGACAGCCACTGAAAAATTCTCAGAGATTTCAAATTACAAACTAAATCCAAACAAATCCCAACTTTTCCCACTAAATCCCATAGGACATATGCACTTTTACTTCCTAGAGAGCAAAATAAAGATAACTTATCAACTAAAATACTTGGGGGTAATATATACTCCCAGTTTTAGTGAAATTATTAAAAATAACTTAACCCATACCTGGAATACTATTTAAAATTATATGAACAGATGGAAAAATATCAATATGTCTTTGTTATCAAAAAGCAGTATCATTAAGATGAACATGCTACCAAGAATTATTTTCCAAATGAACGCTACCTTCACAATTATACCTCAAAATTTTTTTATAGACATGGAAAGAAGTATATCCAGATTTATTTGGTATCCTAAATCTACTAGAATCAAATATGAAAAGCTTATACTTCCTAAATCTAAAGGTGGGTTAGGGTTACCTGATTTTAAATTATACTACAGTATTATCCATGCATATAGACTATGTCAAATCTTAAATTATGAATCAGACACAAATGTATGGTCCCCCTTATGGTCTAGAATTTGGTATGAACAAATTAAGACACTTGGGTGCAATTCTAGGGCTCTCCTATTCTTAAACTTAAACCAAAACTTTCTTTATGTTAAGAATTTACATCCACTTATTAAACAAATGGTTTTAACTACTCAAAATCTCTTTTCATCTGTACAGTTATTAAATGCCCTCCTTCTACTGCAGCCTATACACCTTAATCCTAATTTGCTACTAAATAATAAATTGATAAACTTGCAAGAGTATCCCTTAATAAGAGATATTACAGTACAGGAAATTTATAAATGGAAGGAATGTGATATTACACAATTACGAGAGCAATTAAATCTCCCAAAGAAATACGTAATTATTATGAACTCACTCAAATACTTTGTAAACACTAAATTTAATTCTGAAAATTTTGATAAACAAGATGCTAGTTAGTCCCAGTTAATTCTAAAAAATCTAACTACCAAGGGGAAAACAGTCTCTAGAGTCCATAAACATATAAATGATATAAAACATCAGAATTGTACTTTATTCTCCTCATACTGGCAGAAGAAAAACCCACAAATTACTGAACAAAATAAAAAAGATGCCATCGAAAACACGCTCAAATTCAGCCCGTTCAAAAAGTTATTCTACACCCAACTTATGATTAAGAATAATGCATACTTTACCCCTCAAAAATTAGTAAATTTAAAAACAAATGCTCACCTGAATGTCCTCACTGCAAGAAACAACCAGCAGACATTCTACATGTTATGTGGGAATGTAATAAAGTTCATAACTTATGGTGTTCACTAAGGGCAAGACTAGAGAAAATGGGCTACCAAAACAGTACTTTATCCTGGGAAAGTTATACTGCACATAAATATGGATAATCTTCCCAGAGTCTTACAGCATGTCCTCACCACCATATGTTCTCTAGTCAAATTCTATATTACAAAGAATTGGATTATTGCAACCCCACTCATATGGGAAGGCTTTAGAAATGTAGCAATCAACTACATTGCCTCCCACAAGCTACTATATGTTACTAAGAAACGTAAATATTACCAAGAGTATTGGGAATACTTATTAGATTTCATTCTCAAGAGGTAAAAATATTAAATCTAAAAGTGAAATAGGCAATATATGTAAGACAATCAATAAGGATATACTTAGAATCTTTTTAACATTGTTATTTTATAAATATTTGTGTAGATAAGTTGATTAAAAACCACATACCGTATATAAAGAGGTTTTAGTTTGGCTTTCCCTAGTATATGTAATAAACAACTAATGGTACTGTTTTATTCTTCTTATCACTGCAGAATATGTGGTTAGTACAAAAACTGGATTTTTGAAGTGACTTCTTTGTATATATTGTATATAGAATGTTGTTTTGTTGTATGTTGTACGTGTATCTTATTGTATAATGTCTTATATGCTGCAACCTAAAAAACTGCAATAAAGAAATTTTTGAAAAAAATAAGTAGCCTAGATTAAGCCAGAGACTCAATATGTCTAAAAAAAACTGACAAACTTTACACAGATCCTATGGCTTAAGTGTATGTATTTTCTCATCCTACATCTTATCCAGTATTGCCATTTGGATGGTGCATTGGTGCAAAAGTAGAGTTATCGCCTCACAGCAAGAGGTTCTCTGGCTCAATTCTCAGCTGGAGTGTCTCCTGTATGGAGTCTGCATGTCCTCCTTGCATTCATGTGGGATCTTCCAGGTGCTCCAGTTTCCCCCAACATTGAAAGACATGCATCTAAAGCATTTCTCCCTGGGCCTCCACTGAAAATTGGCTTCATTCCAAGTCAGACTTTCTCAGTTAACAAATGTTAAATAAATAAAATAACAATCCTATGACTATTTCTACTTGTAACTCAGCTGCAAACAGACATCTGGTAAATGCTAATCCCTCCCTATTTTGGAAAAAGCTTTTGACAGATTTCATAAGATAATTTCTTCTTCTACATTAGCATTCAAAATTCTAAACTATCAGGCAAACAAATGCTCACAACACATACACCCACATACACAGAGGTACACACCGGAAGCCTACCCAAAGATCAGAGACCTCCTACTCATAAACCTACTGCACACACCAGAGAGCCAACAGAATCCACTACATATAACAACACACACACCAGTGTCTCAGTAAATAAACCCTTAAGGCAAAACATCTCAAAGCCAAATGTTCTGGTCATAGAAGACTCCATAGTGAGACACACAGATGTCCAACTCACCGGGCTGAACAAGGAGAAGGTTGCAGTTAGCTGCCTGTCAGGTGCCAGGATCCGTCAAATCACACACACACTCAAGTCTCTCAATAACAATACCATCATGAGTCTGTCATAATCCATCTTGGAGTGAATTACTTGAGACATACCTCTCTGGACAATATGAAGAGAGACATGACCATACTCTCAGATTATGTGTCCCAGGCACGTATGTCCCTAACCCTAAGCACCATTCTACCTTCACCCAGGATGATACCTCAGTATAGATAAAAATTATTTACTTCAACAACTGGCTTAGATTCTGGTGTCACTTCAAGGGGATCCAGTATCTGTCAGCCTGGGAAGACATGGTCGATAGACCATGCTGCTTTGCCAGAGATGGTCTTCACCTGTTTTCTCTTGGCTTTCGGTTACTGGCTAAGGTGCTCACCTCCCCCATAGTGCCTTTTTTAGGCAATGTCTTAACAACAAAATTTCCAACATAAAACAATCCACTTGCTACAAACTCAAGGTTATTCTGCTTAATGCTAGGAGTCTAAACAGGAAGCTGCACTCCCTCTCCCTAGAAGCACTCTTTACTTTGGAAGATGCTGATGTCTGAGCAGTAATTGAGACATGGTTCAAGGCCGCAGAGAGCACCCTGGCCATGCAAGGCTACAGTGCCTTCCACACATTCAAACATCAAAACGAGCATGAAAGAACCAAAGCTGATGGTGTATCCATTTTCATTAAAGACAAATACACCTCCAGACTGGTTAAGCAGTACACCTCTCTTGAGCTATTCCAGGTCCAACTAACTGTAGGTAAAACTCCTTTCCACATCATTGTGAGCTACAGGTCCCCCACCATGAGCCAAGAGATGCACATTGCCTACCAGGACTTACTAGATTCACTCACTATACAGCCAAACACCATGGTCATGGGTGATTGCTACTATCCTTCCATTGAATGGGAGATATACTCATGCACAAACATGATTGACCTGAGGTTCCTGAACTTTGTTAATGCAAATGCTCTGGAACAGATAGTCTGCACTCCCACAAGGGGCTCAAATGTCCTAGACCTAGTACTCACCAACATGGGAGGGGGTCACTGCACTAACCCCTGTGTGTTGCTCTCTCTGGTAAGGTCTGATCATAATTCAGTCTTGTTTGAAGTATCAAAAACAAAACAAACAGAATGGATGGAAACTCTAAAAACTCAAAGTAGACAACACAAAGCTAAAATCCACAGGATGGATTTTAGAATTTGAAGAAGGGTATTCCGAAACCGCTTATACATTCCACTATCTTTTTAAGTGTTTTAATTACTTGTTTAATAAACCTGAGCTGTCCTGTGGATTTTAGCTTTGTTGTTGTTTGAAATATCAATCAGATCTGACACCCCACCCCACCCCCACAGTTGCAAAAAAATTGAAAAACTTTTCCAAGGCAAACTATAGTCTACTAAGTGCAGGTATAGAAAGTTTCAAACCCCCCCTACTATCACAGCTGACAATGACTCCTATGCGGAGATGTACTCAAATGTCCTGTACATACACTTATACAACTGTATAAACTCTGCTGTACTTGAATGGATAAAAATCAGGTCTTCACAAAAAAACAAGCCGCCCCAGTGGACCTCAGATATAAACAGATTATAATACAAGAGGAAGAATCTAATGTCTAAAGACAAGAGTGAAATGACTCAGCAGAGGAAGACCACCCTCCAAAGCTTACATAAACAAATTAGATATCTTGCAAAGTCCTCTAAAGCTAATTGTGAAGCTAAGTTAGCATCCTTAGCTATGGATAACCATAACGCATGCTTTAGTTACATCTGAAATCTAAAAGAGGAGGCCCAGCTCGGTGCCGAACTAGTAGTGGATGGCACCACTTATACTGAACCGGAGGAAATTACCAGCCTGCTAGCTGACAGATTTGGTGCAAACTTCACCCCCCTGTCCACACCAGCCATACCCCACATTATACCTGACACCAGTCCTCTGCCTAACATCTCCAGAGAGCAGGTCCTATTTGCGTTCTCCAAGGCCAAAAACACAGCCTCTATAGGACCAGATAACATCCCAGGCTACTTACTAAACAATTTAAAACAATATTTATCAGACCCACTTGCTGCTATCTTTAACCAAAGCCTGAGTACTTGCTTTTATCCAGCAGGGTGAAGAACAGCAACAGTAATACCCTTGTAAAAAGGAAACCCGTCAACCGACTCTGGGAACTATAGACCCATAAGTCTGACCAGCTTCATCTGCAAGGTCATGGATAGAATCATCATGGACCTTATCAACAAGGACATAGGCAACCTTCAAACTCTCAACCCCATCCAATTTGGCTTTGGTAAGGGTAGATGATGCTTATTAAACTTGGTGGACTTGTTCACGAATGTCACCAAAGCCCTGGATAAAGGCAAAACAGTACATACCGCCTACCTCTCTAAAACAACTCCACCTATACTCTGTCACATATCGTGTATTCCGAGGCGATCTCTGCTTAACATACAAGGCCATGTCAAACTCAGAGCTGTTGGACATGCTACACTTAAAGAACTCCCAATCCCTCAGAGACACACGCTCCAGGGATCTAAACCTTGTCATCACAATAAACAAAACATGCTGGAGGGATAGGTTCCTGACCCAGAGACTCCCCAGACTCTGGAATAAACTGCCCATACATGTCAAGCAGAGCGCCTCTTTGGCCGTCTTCAAAAGGAAGCTTGATGATTGGATGGGAGAAAGGAAATTCACCCCGGGGATCACATCAGTCTCCCTGCTAGACAGGCATTCAGGAAAGTAAATACTGTGGGAAGAAATAGCCAGGGAATTGTTATGGCTAGGCTTGTATAGGCCCTAGGGCCGATAGCCTAGTACCACCCTATGAACCTTGACTTGGCCAAAGATTTTGACATGATCCCCTACTCAAGTATCATTGAGAAACTTTCCCATCTGGGGATTAACTCTTACATCAATAGATGGGTAGCTAGTTGGCTCACCAACAGAATGCATACTGTCAAAGTTGGTTATTCCACCTCTACCAGTAGACCAATTACCAGTGGTATACCACAAGGATCTGTGCTGGACCCCTTACTGTTTGGAATCTATTTCTTCAAAATCCAGGCTAAAGTAGATAGCCTGTGGCTTACCAAGTTCACTGATGATTGCAAACTGGGTGCAATCGAGTCCCCCAGTGATGTCAACATATTACAAAAGGGACTAACATAGACAAATAACTGGTGCAAAAGCCATGGACTAAAGCTTAATGCAAAAAAGTGCATTATTATACCCTTTGGCAAAGAGGAATTCCCTGATAACTACAATACTGACAGCCCCCCCCCCCACCAAGCTCAAACCCAGTGATGATAGATTTAGATACAGAGGTTGATAGCAATCTAAACTTCAATCACCATGTGTCCACAGTGGTAAGGAAAGCCTTCTGCATTGCACATCTCATTAGTAAGGGCATAGAATCCGTGTCTAGGGATGTTATAACCTCTCTGTACTTGACCATAACCTCTCTGTACTCGACCCTCATTAGACCACTAATAGAGTACAATGTTCCCTTTTGCATGTATCTCACCAGTCACCTGCAGCAACTAGAGAGACAACAGAAGTTTCTCACAAAGAAAATTCAGGGCCTCCGTAACATGACGTACATGGATAGACTGAAGGCCCCGTCACTGTAGTTTGTAAATTATAGGCTGCTGAGAAGTGACTTATTCCTGGCCTACAGAGCAGTCTCTGACCCTGCCCTAAAGAAAATGCTGCATATCCGCAAGTCAAATGAGACAAGATTCACTGACTTCAAGGTTCTTAACCTAGCCTGGGACATTAACAGAACATGCTGGAGAAGCAGATATGTCTCCCAGAGATTGCTGCTCCTCAGAATAAACTCCCAATTCATGCACCTCGATGATCCTATTCAAGTGCAACCTGGACAATTGGATGGGAGACTGTAAATTTTCCCCGGGGGTAGCACCTATGTCCCTTTTGGACAAGGGTGGCCGATGCTGATCATAGACTCAGTTTGCAAATAATGACCGTCTAACCAAAGTCCATTAGGGTAATGGGTATAACATGGCTAGGCTTGTAAAGGCCCTATGCCATTAGCCTAGTAACCTCCTATGAAGATTTTTTCAGACAAATGGGTTCTGAATTTCATTGATTAAGGTTATAGACGGCAGTGGGAGGAATTTCATTCTTTCCATGGGATCAGTCTTCATCCTACAGAGTAGACTTTTTTGTTTCCTCCTTGTCGCTCGTCTCTCTCTAACATAGATGACAAGCAGGCGGCATATTTTGTTTAGATGCTTTAATACATAGAAACACATTAGAATGAATAGCAACATCATAACATATAAACAAACTGATTAACAGACAGACCTTACAAACATACATACATCTCAACAGCTTACTACAAAATGTCAGTCAGGCTCACAACTGCTCAGTATTTCTACACTTGTGCAAGCCCTTGGATAGCTTCTTAAAGGTACATACACACACGTTTATCTGCATCATCCCTCTTAAAAAGATTGCCCTTAGTAAAAACAACATTGGAGTTAGACATGCATTATTATAAACATTAGAAAGAAACACAATGTTCATTTCCAAGCTGCTGTGTATCTAATACATGGCCTGGAGATGTGACCAGATCTAGTAACATAACAATCTGGACTGAATTCAGCAACAGAGAGGGTCTTTGGTGAACAACTCGTATCAGGAACTTCTGGATTCATCACAGAAATGGGAATATTCTCTGGAACTTCCTCTAGAACTTGAATACTGGACAACTGACTCTGAGATAAAGAGTCTTTCTCACAGGCTATGTACTTTGGTATATGCTCTGACACCAAATGTTTCTGATTCTGCCTAAATTCTGCTCCTTGTGATTCCACAATGTACGATCTCGGCTCTGGGCAAATATTCTTCACGACACCAATCTGATCATAACCTTTGGATGTTTGCATCCTTACCACTTCTTCTCGTAATGGATTCAGTGGTTTTCTCGTGTTATCATAGTAGGACTTCTGGGTTAAACGCTTCTTCAACAGATTGGTTTTCACTGACCTGTTGTTCTTGACACATGGAACTGACAATTGACTACTGATTGGTAATGTGGTTTTAGTTTGTCTCGACAGAAGTCTCTGAGCAGGTGAACCAAGATGTTTATCACTAGGAATATTTCTGAGATTCAAGAGATTCAGGAAAACATCACTATTGTCTTGTTTTGACTTCTCTAGTAACTGTTTTGCACTTTGAACTGCATGTTCTGCCAAACCATCTGACTCTCAGGAGGACTACCATGGACTGCAAAATGATGCTTCATATTAGTGATGACAGTACCGGATGCTAGGTTAGGAAGCAGGTCACTCTCGAACTATTTGGAGTAAGATTCTACTAACACCAAATAATGGTGACCTTTCCACTTGAAAATGTCGGTGGCTACTGTCGACCAAGGTAGTTCAGGAATCTGGTTTATCTGAAGTGGCTCCTTCTGTTGATGTGGCTTTGTACTACTACACACAGAACAAGATAAAAGTATTCTCTCAATGTCTTGTAACATAGAAGGCCAAAATACTAGATCTCTCCCCCTTCTTTTGGTAGAGTTGGTACCTAGGTGACCACGATGCAAGATAGTAATGTACTCTTGTTACAAGGACTTTGAAACAATTACTTTTGGACCTTTAATAATGATACCATTGTCAGACAAAATTTCATACCTGCATGGAAAATAAGGTGCACTTCTTGAGGTAAACTAGATTGCTTTGACGGCCATCCTTGATTGATAAAGTGGTTCAGCCTCTGTAAAACTGGATCTGTGGCTGTGTGATCTCTCAGCTCATCAAGATAGGTGAAAGAAAAATTGCTCCGTTCCATGACTTCAAAATCAAGGTTCTCATTCTCATGCTGTTCAGTGGTGTTTCTGGGCAATCTGGACAATGTATAAGCAAGATAAAGATGTTTGCCTTTCTTGTAGACAAGAGTGAAATTAGACTTTTGCAATCTCAACATCCTACTTTGCAGTCTGGCTGGAGATGAATGCATAGCCTTTCTCAAGATAGTGACTAGGTCTACCATAAACATAATCATGGAACTTTGAATATGCAACATAATTGCGAAAAGTTCTTTCTCAATCTGAGCATGCTGCTTTTCAGTTTGGGTAAGAGTTCTCGATGCATAGGCAATAGGTTGACCCTCTTGTAGAATGACTGCACCTAGACCAAATCTTGAAGCATCACATGAATCAGTGACTGGCTCGTGAACATCATAGTATCAGAGAGTAGGTGGACTGGCAATTCTCTGTTTCAGGACATTAAATGCTCTTTGGTGTTACTCTAACCAAGACCAGGCTACATCTTTGCATGTCATCTCTCTAAGTGGTGTTGAAAGTTGTCTCAAGTCTGGAATGAACTTGCCTAGATAGTAACCATGTCAAGGAAACATTGCAGGGCTTGAACGTTGTCTGGTACTAGCATATTGAGAATGGCTGTTTTCTTAGAAGGGTCTGGTCGTAGGCCTGAACTGGTAAATAAATGATCAACATAAGTAACTTCTTGTAGCCTGAATTTACATTTCTGTGGATTGAGCATGAGATTCACTGTCATGCTCAGCTTTGCCATTACCTCCAACTAGTATGTTGTCTACTATAATAGCACAAGGATACCCAGAAAAAAAGTTGCTCCATTACACGTTGAAAGACTTCACTTACAAAATGTATTCCAAATGGCATTCTCAAAAATCTGCACCTTCCAAATGGAGTACTGAAAGTAGTTAGCAATGATGATTTCTTGTCAAGCTGAATTTGCCAAAATGAACTTTCTGCATCTAAAACAGAAAAAACAGTGTCATTTGGCATCAGAGCTGCGACTTCTTCGACTGTGCGCATTGGATGATGAGGTCTTTTTTATGCTTTGTTCAAATCTCATGGATCAATACATATTCTGATGTCATCTGAGCTTTTCTTATGAGCTATCACCATGGAAGATACCCATTCAGTAGGACTAGATGAACCAAATGGACAAATCATACCATGTCACACCATTTTATCTATCTTAGCTTTGACTCTGTCCTGCATGGCTATTGAAACTTTTCGAGCTGGCCTGATAACTGGACTGACATCTGGGTCTAACTTCATGGAGTACACAACTGGAAGCTTCCCTAGTTTGTCTACAAAAAGATTAGCATAAGTAGAAAAAATATACTGGGTGAAATTAGAGTAGTGGACTTTCAATCTAACATGATGGACTTCCTTATTAAATGAAAGCAGTCCCATTTTCAAACTGTCTCTGAGCTCTAGTAATGACTAAATATGCCTAATGACCACATAAAATAACAAGTCTTAAATTCTCCCAGCAGAGTAACATGAAAGCTCTACTGAGACTTCAGTCTGAATTTCTTCACCACCATAATCAACAAGCTTTGCACACTTTGCCAAATTAAGCCTTTCATCATTACACTCTCTAGCAAATGTTGCTGCTGACATAACATTGCACTTGGAACCTGTGTCAACTTTGAGCTGTGTGGGTTTGTCTTTTATCCGAACAGAACAAAATACTTCAGACTTTGCCCTTAAATCCACTGTATTGACTGTTTCATGAAGCACTGACACAACATTAGCATAAAGAGTAGAATTGCAGCTGTCTAATTGATCAACTCATTTCTTAAAATGCTCCCTTTTAATAAAAGAATGTGGGCCTTTTGATTTACAAAACCTTTTGAAATACTACATATATTGCATTTGTGGCATTGCTGACCAAAAGCTAAACATTTCACCCTTTTAAAATCATAATTTCCACCACAATTATGACAGTTGATAATGAAACTGGGTAAGTACACAAACTGGGTAAGCACACACTCTCACCCTTATGCCTGTTTGCGGACTCACTCTTATGCTTCACTAAGACTGTACAAACTCTGGCACTTGCTGGAAAGCTCTGGGGTTTACCATTGAGAGCTGCAGGGGCTACAGTTGCTGCCATGTGCTTGGGCCTGTTTCTTTTAACCAGGTGCTGCATACTATCAACGTGAGCTCTAGAAATTACTGGAAGCATGCATCTCTCATTTGTAAGCATATCTGTGTGCTTTTCTGTGAGCTCATATATCTGACAAATCTCAATGGCCTTATTCAAAGTTAAATCACTGTCACAAAGTAAAATCTTTCTCACACCACCATCCTTAATACGACGCATGTCTGTATTTTATCAACTCATCCTTTAAATCAACAAGTCTGCACATTTTAGCTCTATTTCTCAAGTCAGTTATATATGCTGCAAAAGTTCGACCAGGCTTTTGATCCCTTGTGTAAAATAAGTGCCTTTACATTGTAACATTTATCTGGGGGTTACACATTTCCCTAAATTTACATTTTAAGCACTCAGGGTCCTCTCCTGACTCAGCCAGTACAACAATATGACGGTTTTCCCCCCTCTCCTGCATAAATAGCAAGTGCATATACAAATGAGTGTTCCCTTTCAGTGGCTTCTGACCCAGCTAAATTAAGTAGAATAAATGCCTTTGTACAGTCATCTTTATCAGAAAATGCAGCCTGCATAAAAATGTAGTACTCTTGCTCAAACACTCTCCAGTTATCAGCAGTATTACTGTCAAACACAAGTGCACTGGGTTTTCAAAATCCATCTGCCAAGCACAGAAAGCATGCACAAACACATTGAAAATACAGCCCTTGTAATTATGTGCAAACTGTTCTGTGACTTCTAATACTCAAATGCACAATAAACTCTGAAATGCTGTACTTTGTGAAATATGCTCTGTAATGGCTTTATCCTGCGAAATAACTTTACTGTAATACTGCACAAGCATGCAAACACTTTATATATTTCTGAAAAGTCGGATATCATTAATTAATACCATAAATATGTGCTTAGCAAAAATGCAGTTGTTTCCCTTTATTTTATTCGTTTTATGCTATTTGGACTTTATTTCAAACATTTTCCATAGTAATTCCAATATTTTTATCAATATCGTACATATCAGTTTATTACAATATAATTTAGAGCTTTCTGTATGCCACTTTTCATATTTTGCAAATAAGAAATTATTTGAGCAAGTTTTAATGTCTGAAATTCATTTCTGGCCTGTTTTTCAAATTATATGTGCAGTAGGGAAGACTTACTGCTATATATTCTTCCAATATCATCTGGGTGCCTCTTGGACTTAAACTGAAGAATCTGGCTTCCATTCTGGCCCCATGTCCTTTTTAGACATGCCACTTCTGACACCATTTCACTTGTCCCTCTCTAACATAGATGACAAACAGGTGGGATATTTCATTTGGATGCTTTAATACATAGAAACACATCGGGATGGATAGCAGCATCATAAAATATAAATTAACTGATTAACAGGCAGACCTTATATACATACCTGCTTACATCTCGACAGCTGTCTACAAAATGGCAGTCAGACTTGCACGTGCTCAGTATTTATACACTTGTGCAAGCCCTTGGATAGCTTCTTAAAGTACATACACACATATTGATCTACACTTCTGTTCTTCATTTATGCTGTCCCAAGTAGTGATACGACCAGTCCCTTCTTCCTACATAGAGAAGGGTTTTTATTCAATGATGTTTCTAGTGCCAAAGAAAGAAAATGCTTGGGAACCAGTTCTTTTTCTTTTTTCCTAATCCTGTTTCTGATAGTGCCCAAATTCATCATGATGTTAATTCACAACCTGTTACCTCCTCTTCCTCTTTCAAGTTTCCTGGTAACACTAGACTTAAAAGATGCTTATCATCACATTCCAATTCATCCAGACTTCAGATGTTTCTTAAGGTTTTGTGTGTTTGGCTCACATTATCAATTCTCTACCTTACACTTTGGACTATCCGCTGCACTGAGAGTGTTCACAAAATATCTAGATCCAGTTTTAGCTCGTTACAGGTTATAGGTTATCCATTTTTTTATCATATTTAGATAATTTGCTTTACTTTGCAATCTTTTTCAAAGTGCCAGGAATCTCTTTCTTGGGTGAGATCTCTTACACAGGCTGGGATTATAAGTGAACATTCAAAAGTCTTTCTTGACTCTGTTACACAGGATTGTATTCCTGGGATGTCAACTAGACAGCTCCATTCAAAGAGCTTTTCTTCCACAAAAAAAAATTATATATCTTTATTTAGATTTGTGTCTAAGGCTTTCTACTCAGACTTTAGTCACTGCAAGGGAATAACTCAGAATTTTGTGTCTCACTGCATCTATAATTCTCATGACACCCCTGGCAAAACTCATCATGAGAAAGATAAAATAGAAGGATAAAAGAACAAAGGGTGTGGGACACCAAGGAGAGATAAAATCACAAAAATATCTAGGAGATGCTTGCCCTGATGAAGGCACTCAACTCTATAAACCATCTTTTGCCCCGGGACCACTTCAAGTGCTTTCAGACAATACCACTGTCAGGTGGTAAATCACCAAGCAAGGAGGAACCAGGTCATGCCTCCTATGCAGAGTAGCCATGCTAGCTTGGGATATAACTTTGCAGCACAGTGTCAATCTACAGGCATCTTACATTCGGTCAGAACAAAACTGTGTGGCAGACAAGTTGAGCAGGACCAGGGCAGACCCTTACAAATGGCAACTAGATCAGGAGTCTTCCAACATTTGATACATCTGTGGGGAGCTCCTCAAGTTGACTCTTTTGCCTCCCCAACTGGCAAGATGCTATTCAAGGACTCTGTGTAAGAAGGCCTGTAAGACAGATGCCCTTTCTTTTCTTTGGACAGGAATGTCCCTGTATCCTTTTCTACCCTTTCCATCAATATACATGGTACTTCTGTAGATTCTGAAGGAATCTCCCAAGATCATTATGGGGACACCCTTCTGGCCTAAGCAACTGTAGTTCTCCCTTCTTTTGGAAATGGCCAGGAACAATTACCACAAGCTTCCTGACAGACTGGATCTACTCACAAAAGAACAAGAGTGTTTGATGTACTCTGACATCAATCATTTTCAGTTGACTGCCTGGTTGATACAATCATAAATCTATTTAGGTACCTTTATGCTGAAAACGTGCAGCAGGCACTAATAGAGGCAAGAAAGCCTGCTACTAGAAAATCATATTAGTAAATGGAAAATATATCCTAATTGGTGCCAACAACATAACTAGCACTCTTTCAGTACTAGTCGTTCTCTGGTTTTACAATATTTGTGTGAGTTACTACCTTATGGCCTTTCTTAATCCACTATCAAAGGTTTAGCAGCCATGTCAGCATGTTTGTCCATAGATCCTTCTCTTTCAAGGGAGTCTCATATCAAAATGTTCTTGAAAGGGGTTTTGTAGAAGTGGCCTCCAAGTAAATCTGTTGCCCCTCCTTGGGATCTTAATTTTGTGTTGGAGAGGCTAACACTTAATACATTTGAACCAGGAAACTGGCTGAATTGAGGTTTTTCAAATGTAAAATACTTTTTACTGATTGCTCTGACCTCTGCAAGAAGGTTATTTAAGCTGCAAGCTCTTATGGTGAGTCAATCCTTCTTCATTTTCCATAGGGATAGGATTTCTTTGAGAATCAATCCTTTTATGCCTAAAGTGGTATCCCAGTTTGCTTTAAGCTAAACTATCCATCTCCCATTTTCTTCCTGAACCTAAAAATGAGAGAGAAAGGATACTCCTGATCTGGGATGTCCACAGACAACTCAGGTACTATCTTGACAGAAATGAATCTTTTTAAATCTTTGGATCAATTGCTTATTTTTTGAGAAAGTAAGAAGGTACATCCTGTATCAAAACAGTTATTATTTTTTTGTTAGACTCACCATAACAACTGTATTCCAGGCAGGGTCAAGGCCCTCTCTATAAGGGCCTTGGCTTTATCTATGGCTTTTTGGAAAGTTGGATTCTAGAAGTATTCAAGAAGCTGCTACTTGGTCCTCTGTACGTACATTTATAAAGTACTTTAAGCTTGATTCCTTATCTAGGTCTAGATCAAACTTTGTTCGAACCATTTTCCAGGGGTTCCTAGACTCTTTGCATTCCACCTCCCAAATGTAGTTAGCTATGGTAATCTACCCATATAGCTAAGGCTACTGCAGCAGTGATCAATATGATGAACATAGTACAGCTGTGTAAGTTGAACTTACCTAATGGTAAATGTTTGAATGATCACTGTTGCAGTAACCACTCCCTCCCTCCCTCCATCCCCTTGTTTTTTGGTGTGTTTTTTATGCCAGTGTGTGGGCATTTGTTTTTTGTTGTTGCTAGTATAGTCCTTTCAGGGCTCAGCCTCCTTCTATCTGCTGGCAGGAAATCTCTGAAGGGGTTCACACCCAAACTTGCCTTTTAGTCAGCTCAGCTTTAGTTACTTGACAGTTTGGCTCGTGGAAGGTGCCCTGAAGCTTTAGAAGCTGGCCAGCCATTATATTCTTGGCAAGATATAACCCATATGGCTAAGGCTACTGCAACAGTGATCATTTGAACATTTACTGTTATGAAAAGTTCAACTTACACAACTGTACTTTTTTCACTACTCACTGATTTAAAGTTTAGTGTAACATAAGTGTGTCACCTGTTAATAATTTTATATAATGGGTTAACAGTATGCATCACATAAAGGTGATGCAAATATTCCGGCAACCAAGTCATTGTCATGGCCTGTCTCTTTTTGGAAACCATACATTTAAGAAAGGATTTTAAGCTTGTTTCTGTGAAGTGTTTTGCAAGTGTTCTAAACCTTTTGCGGCATAGACAGAGCAACTTGATCTGCCTTCGAACTGAGCCCAAAAAGAGATTGTAGTCTGTGATGGTCAAATCAGAAGAGTCTCTTTCTCCCTCTCTCTCTTTCTCTCTCTCTACAAATTCTTCTCACTAAGATATACTAGTTTCACAGCAGAATGGTCAGTATTTTTTTCTACTAGATTAGGAATCATCTTCCTCACCATGTATAAATGCAAAAATTTGGAAAAATTACTTATTTTCATTATAACGTGAAAGTTTGCTTTGCTACTTATTGTTTTTTTTTTGTTTTGTTTTTTTGTGTATTCCTTTAAAGTTTAAAGTTGCATTTTCAAACTGCTGTAAGGGCTGTTGTTTTGCACTGAAGTACACTGTATCTAGTGTTTCTTAGTATTAGGCATCCGTTTGAGGGTCCTTAACACCTGGGCTCCAAACCACTTACTTTACATTAAGAGGATCATGGTCTTCACTCTTGTACAAGAAGAGGGCTGATTTCACCTATCTGAGCTGGGAATTGCTGGTGGAAAGCTAACTGTGGGCTTAACTGATTGGCTTTAGGGCATATGTAGTGTAAAACATGCTTTTATTCTGATCATATATTAGCTTCACATTTACTAGTAGCTACTGTTTATGCACCAGCAATTACTGTTGCCTTGTGTACACACAATCACCAGAAGATGAAATTTCCCTATATTTATTTTTATTATTTATTTAACATTTGTTAACCGGGAAAGTCCAACTTGGAACAAAGCCAATTTTCAGGGGATGCCCAGGGAGGAACACTTCAGATGCATGTCTTTGTAATATGGGAGGAAACCGGAGTACCTGGAGAAAACCCGCATGAATGCAGGGAGGACATTCAGACTCCACACAGAAGGCATCCCAGCCGAGGATAGAACTGGAGAACCTCTTGCTGTGAGGTGACAACAGTACCATGGTACCATCCACAAAAAACATCTCAGAACTTTACCTCGGTCCTGCATTACTCACAGGGCAATCAGTTTGCTTGTTGAGCAGCATTTACGAATTTATTTAGGAATTTGTAGGTTTCCCTTACGTTATTATAGCATCTAGGACTACTGCTGCTCTGAGAGCATCTACTTTGACACTGGGCAGCATTGCTGGTTAGATTAACTGCAGCTTACACTAAGTAAGCACCCTTCTCTCATCCAGTTACAAACACCCTCCATTCCTATCCTTTCAAGTACACATTAGGACCTGCAACCATGGATGGGCACTTTCTTGCTATCTCTGCATCCATTTTGGTGGGCATGGGCATCCTGAGACAATGTAACAATTGCCTTATGTACACTGACAACCACTTAATTTTTAAACAGACAAATACAGTATGTGAGATATGTAGTTATACATTGACAGTGGAGGCTAGAATTTCACATATACAAAAAGCAACAAACTGGTTCTCAGCGACTCACATACATTGCTCACTACACCCAAAAAGGACCACTCAATTCACTGACAAAGGACCATACACATAGACCCACATATGTGGAAATGCTCACATGTAACTTACTCAACCTTCAAAGGTCTCTCAGGCGCAGTCCTCAGAAACTCCACATGCAAACAAACAAGAACATTCCCATCACAACACATCAAGCCACATCTCATTGTGTCTCAGCTAAAAATCCCATAAGGTGAAACACTCCGCAACCCAATATTCTGGTCGTAGGAGACTCCAGTGTAAGACACACTGATGTCCCTTTTACCAGGCTGAAAAAGGCGATGGTTATAGTTTTTTGCCTGTCAGGGGTCAGGATTTGCCAGACCAAGCAAGCACTCAGGTCACTTACACCTAAGTACCAGTATGACTCAGTCATAGTGCATGTGGGCATGAATGACCTGAGATGTACCTCCTTGGATGATATGAAGAGAGACATGATTGAGCTGTCAGAATATGTGTCACAAGCAGTTAAGAGCCTAGTATTGAACAGCATTCTAACATCTCCAAGGATGATGCCACAATACCAGCAGAAAATGATCGACTTTAACAATTGGCTTAGCTACTGGTGTCATTCCAAAGGGGGCCAGTACTTGTCAGCCTCGGAGGACATGGTTGACAGTCTGTACTGCTTTGTCACCTCTAGACTTTTGACTACTGGCCAAAACATTATCCAGCCCTGAAGTGCCTTTTTAAGCATTGCCAAAGAGACAAATCTTCCAGCATAGCAAAAGCTACTCAGGAGAAGCTAAAGGTGTTACTGCTCTGTGTTAGGAGTCTCAAAAGGAAACTGCACTCCCTGGAAGCTCTCCTTACCCTAGAGAATGCTGACATCTGTAAAGTTACTGAAACATGGTTCAGAGCCAAGCAAATCACTCTGGCACTGCATGGTTATAACACCTTTCAAACATTCCAACCACTCAGTGAACATGGAAGAGCAAAAGGCAGAGGTGTATCAATCTACATAAAGGATAAACACACCTCACGGTTGGTCAAACAATATGACATGCTTGAGCTACTCCATGTGCAACTAACCATGGGAAAATCCATAACCAAACTCTTGCTAGCTACAAGTCCCCCATCATGAACCAGAAAACCCATACATCATACCTCAAGTTACTAGAGTCACTCACCATCCACCCCAATACCATATTCATAACTGATTTTAACTACTCTCCATTAACTAGGAGGCATACATGGCCACTAACATGCCGGCAGAAAGATTTCTTGACTTTGTAAATTCAAATGCCTTGGAGTAGCTAGTCTGCACTAACACTATCCTAGATCTGGTACTCAGAAATATGAAACAGTGCTGTACCCACCTAGTGTGATGTCCTCACTGGTAAGACCAGATCACAAAGCAGTTTCCCTTGAAATAAAGGTAAAACTAGTCAACTCCCATCTAACCCCAAAAAACTTTAAGAGCTCTAAGGTAAATTATCCCTTATTAAGCTAGTTTCCAAGCTCCCTGAAATCTAGAAAACAAAGAAACCTATGCAGAGGCATATAGAAAAGCCCCGTACAACCATATAAACAAAATGGCAGTACAAGACTGAAATAAACCACAAAAACAAGCCACCCTGGTGGACCCCTGATATTAATAGGTTGTACAACAAAAGAAAGTAAATCCTGTTGAGAAGCAAGAGGGAATGTGCACAACACAGAAAAAGTTTCTCATTAGTCTAAACAAGTGATTCAAGGAACGGGTCAAGTTTCTGAAAGCAGACTTTGAGGTAAATATAGCCTCCAAAGCTAAGGTGTTACAGCATTTTTCAGTTATGTCCACAATCTTAAAGCCAACATCTAATAATGTGCAGAATTAGTTATTATGGTCCCACCTATACTCAGCTGGAAGATATAGTAAATTTGCTGGCCGGCACATTCAACTCAAATTTCACCTCACTATCACCCCCAGTTCTCCCCCAAGAAATACCCTCCACCACTCCACCACCAATTATCACCAAAGAACAGGTTGCCACTGCACTTTCTAAAGCTAAAGAACATGGCATCAATGGGTCCTGACATATATACAAGGTTGCCTCTTAAACAGTTTAAATCAGGACTTATCAGGCCCATTAGGATCTCTGTATAACCACAGCCTCTGGACTAGCTTTGTCCCGATAGAGCGGAGGACAGCAACAGTAATTGCTCTGCATAAAGATTACCATCTACTGACCTGGGAAATTACAGACCCATAAGTTTGACTTGTCTTAAGTGTAAGGCCATAGAAATGATAATCATGGAGCTGATAAATAATGACATAGGAAACCTCCAAACACCTCCAAACACCGGATCCGACCCAATTCAGCTTTGTCAAGGGCAGTTCATGCATACTGAATCTGGTGGATTTCTTTAAGAAAGTCACTAAGACCATGGATGTGGATAAAACAGTACATACTGTCTACCTCGACCCGACCAAGGCATTTGATACAATTCCCCACTCAGGTATTATAAATAAACTCACAAAACTGGGCATAAATCCCTACATCACTAGATGGATAGCCAATTGTCTCATGGACAGGGCACATGGTTAAAGTGGGTGAATCCAGATCTAGCAAGAGGCCAGTTACTGGTGGTGTGCCACAAGGTTAAGTGCTGAGACCACTCCTGTTCAGAATATACTTCCCTGAAGTCAAGGCTAATGTGGATGGCCTCTGGATGACAAAGTTTGCTGACGACTGCAAGCTGGGGGCAATTATTGAATCCCCTAGTGATGGAGATATCCTTAAGGATGGTCTAGGTCAGACCAATAATTAGTGCTAGGACCATGGCATAAAACTAATTGTGAAGAAATGCATTATCATACCCTTTTGGAAGTCAAATACTCCTGCAAATTACACCATCAATAGCACACCGCTAAGAGTAGCCTCAGAAGGATCCAGATACACAGATAGATCATAGCCTGAACCTTGACTCCCATATGTCCACAGTAGTGAGGAAATACTTTTATTGGCATAACTTATAAGTAAACGTATGGCATCCAGATCCAAGAAAATTATAGTCCTGCTGTACTCAGCCCGCATTAGACCAATAATTGACTACAATGTGCCACTTGGCATGTACTTGACTAGGCACTTACAACAGCTGAAGCAACTTCAGAGGTTCTTCTCTAAGAAAATGCAGGGTGTAAACAACACGGTTGTAGCCTGCTATAGGTCCCCAACCATGTCACAAGACTCACACTCCACGTTCCTAAGCACCCTGGAAAATATTAGGGTCCAACCTAACACTCTCATACTGGACGACTTCAACTACCCCTCCATTAACTGGGAAAACTACTGATGTACCAATACACTTGTCCACCGTTTCCAGGAATTCATTAATTCCAATGCCCTGGACCAGCTCATTCTTACCCCACTAGAGGTAGCAACATCCTTGGCCTGGCCATTACTAACATGGGTGACCGTTGCTCTACACCAATAGTCAACTCCTTCCTGGTTAGAGCCGATCACAAACTAATCACCTTGGAAATCCACATCCCTCCCACCCCCGCAAAGGTAACCACCATGAAAAGCTTCTCCAAAGCTAACTCTGGGCTCCTAAAAGCAGAGGTGGCTAACTTCACGGCATCCATGTAAATGGATAATAGTTGCATGACTGCCAAATCATACACCAATGCACTGTATGAACATGTACACAAATGCATGGATCTTGCCATACCCACTAGAACCAAGATGCCCTTCTCCAAAAAAAGGAAGCCAATATGGTGGTCCCCTGCCATAAACAAACTCTACAACAGAAGGCAGAAACTGATGCGGAATAAGGTGAAGTCCCAAGACTGGAAAAACTCCCTTACCAGCCTCAACAAAAAGTTGAGATCCCTCATCAAATGCTTTAAAGCTAGCTATGAAAACAGAATTGCAGCAGATAGTAAAGATAACCTCAAGGCCTTCTATAGTTATGTAAAGAATCTCCACAGCAATACTCAGATTAGTTCTGAGCTACTGCACAATGGTACCTCCTATATCAAGCCAACAGATATTGCCAATATACTGGCTGACATATTCAGTGCCAACTTTCCCCCCAAAGGACCAATTACAATACCAGTAGATTTCAGGCACCCAGTATTACTGCTGCACAGGTTAAACCAGCAGTGTCCAAGACCAAGAATACAGCTACTATGGGACCTGACAATATCCCTGGCTGTGTTCTACATGAACTACAGAGTGAACTGGCATCACACCTATGTGCCCTGTTCAATCATAGCCTCACCTCAGGCTTTGTCCCTACCGAATGGTGCACTGCTACAGTCATCCCTCTCCACAAAGGAGGAGTGACTATAGACCCTGGGAACTATTGCCCCATTAGCCTGACAAGTCTGATATGCAAAGCTATGGAATGCATCATCATGGACCTAATAAACAAGGATATAGGGAATCTTCAAACTCTGGATCCCACACAATTTGGTTTTGTGAAGGGTAGATCATGCCTGCTCAACCTGGTCGACTTCTATGAGTCAGTCACCAGAGCTGTGGATGAAGGCAAGGTGATTCATACAGCCTACCTTGATCTGGCCAAGGCTTTTGATACAATTCCTCACTCAGGAATCATAGAAAAACTCACTAAGCTAGGCATCAACCCCTGTATCACTAGGTGGTCTGTAAATTGTCTCACAGATAGAACCCACAGTGTGAAAGTAGCTGACTCCAAGTCAGACTGCCAACCAGTCACAAGTGGAGACCCACAGGGTTCGGTCCTGGGTCCTCTCCTGTTTGGTAGCTACTTCTCTGAAGTCCAGGCCAACACAAAGGGACTCTGGCTGACAAAGTTTACAGACAATTGCAGGTTGGGAGCTATTATTAACTCCCCAAGTGATGCTGACATCTTGCAGAAAGTCCTCACTGAGACCAATGACTGATGTCAGAACCATGACCTTAAGCTCAATGCCAATAAATGTGCTGTCATCCCCTTTGCGAAAAACCCTTTTCCCATGAATTACCACATCGATGGTAGTCCACTGAACACAAAAGGCGTTATAAGAGATCTGGGAACACAGGCTGACAGCAACCTCTCTTTTGACCACCAAATTGCCACTGTGGTCAGAAAGTCCTTCTATGTGGCACATATCATTACTAAGGGTTTTGCATCCAGGAAGAAAGAGGTCATTGTCTCCCTCTACTCTTCCCTCATTAGGCCAGTCATCAAATATAATGCCCCCTTTGGCATGTACCTCACTAGACACCTGCAACAACTGGAGAGGCCGCAAAAGTATCTCACAAAGATGATCCTAGGCCTTAAACACTTGTCCTATATGGACAGGCTCAAAAAACTCCAACTATTCTTTGTCTCATATCACCTACTTAGAGTTAATCTCTGCTTGACTTACAAAGCCATGTCTGACCCAGCTCTGTTAGAAATGCTACATCTAAAGAAATCCCAATCCCACCACACCATACACTCCAGAGACCTCAACCTCATTACTACAATAAACAAAACATGCTGGAGGGACAGGTTCATAACCCAGAGACTGCCCATGCTATGGAATAGACTTCCTATACATGTCAAACAAAGCACCTCACTAGCCCTCTTCAAGAGAAATCTTGATGAGTGGATGGGAAATAGAAAATTCACCCCGGGGATCACTCCAGTGGCTCAGCTCGACAGAGGCACTGGGGAACTAATATCAGGTGGCACGATGCCAGGGTAATCCTATAGGCTAGGCTTGTAAAGGCTCCAGGCCCATTAGCCTAGTACACACCTATGAATCTATGAACCTATGTGGATAGACTAAAAGCTCTATCCTTCTATTTTGTCTCCTACCAGCTATTAAGGGGTGACCTATGCCTGATCTACAAGGCACTAACAAATCCAGCCCTGATGGAGTTGCTACACATCTGCAAGACAAACAGCAGAAGGGTTACCTGATCTAGGGATCTAAACTTAGTCAGCAAATCAAACGTAACATGCTGGAGAAACAGATATGTGCCTCAGAGATAGCTCCTTCTTTGAAATAGGTTTCTTATTCACATTTAGCAGACCCCTTCCCTGGCCCTCTTCAAAAGTTGTTTTGGATCAATGGACGGGGAATCACAAAGTCAAACCTTGGGTAGTGATAACGTCCCTTATGGACAGGGGCAGTCTGTAAGGTATTCAATGCATAGGCACAAATTCATGCCATCTTCTTGCCCCTAGGGGGGGCATATATTAGGTAAAATTGGATTATATTGACTAGGCTTTTAAGGGATCTTAAATCATTTGCCTAGTAATCTCCTATGAACCTATAAACCTATGATCATGAAACCTCTGTAGTGTTTAATTAGGGTCTGCCAAAAAATCTCATAATAATGTGTCTTTACCTGAGATGTAGTTAAATCTTGAAGCTATGTAACTAAATATTTGCTTGTTGTGGCTCCAAAGTACTGTCATGAAAATTCACAGGACTAGGTAATCCAAAAGAACTATGAAACTTCTTTTGGCTTTTCCTGGCTAGGGATCACCACGGTGGATCATCTATCTGCTCATGATTGACAGTGGAGTTTTACAGTGTCAAGTTACCAGCCCAGTGCCCAACCTTTGACAGAAGGCACACACACACATGCACTCACACCTAGGGCCAATTTAGAGTGTCTAATCCACCTACAGCATGTCTTTGGGAGGAAACCAGAGCATCCAGAGGAAACCCACACAACCACAGGGAGGACATGCAGACTCCACACAGAAGGGACCCCAGCTGAGGATCGAACCGGAGAACCTCTTGCTGTGAGGCAACAACGCTAACCGCTGCACCACTGTGGTCACCCCAAAAAAACTATGAAGCTAAGCTCTTAATATGATAAAATAAGAGCATGTGGGCTGTATGTTCCGATCAATGACACGGGAGCATAAATCATGAAAATGCATATTTATCTTCCTCAGAAAGCAAATACTAACTCCTATGCCAGAGACAATTCTCTGAAGGTTTCCAATTGCCTGTAATGCTTGCATTTGTGTAAAATGTTCTGTCTGGCCAAGATTTATTTTATTTTACTTGCATTTGTTTTCCTAGGTAGATCACTGTTCTCCATAGACCTTTTTCAGACACAGCCCAGGAGCAGAGTCTGGTTAATTGACTTGCTTAGAGTCACACAGTTAGTTAATGGAGGCTAAGGGAATCAAACCTTGCACCACGGGACTATAGGAAACAGCATGTTGACAGCAATCATTTTGCTTGCAAAAGAGTTAAAGCAGTCAGTGAGAGATCCGTTTTCATCTAGTCCATTAAAAGAATAAGATAACAGCAGACCTTAACTTTAAAACGAACATGGAGCACAACACAAAAGTGAAATAAGAGAATTCATATCAGAAACAAAGCTAATCCATATCAGAAACAAAGTTAAAGTATAGTTTCTAGTGAAAGGGCAGTGCAATAAAACAATCCTGTAACTATTTTAAGGCTGTGCACCGAGTAGCCAGAAATCTCAACAAGGCAGTGACCACCAGTGAGAGCAGATTATGCAGAATGTTTGTGAAAAAGGAGGGTAAATAGACAGGAAAGCATGCATTTAGGTAAGGTAATTAGCAATGCTATAGGCTGCTCAGAAGGGCTGGTGATCTGGTCAAATAAACAGGAGGGGTTACAAATAGCCAATGCATAGGGGGAAACCACAGTGTAGTTATGATGGATTCACTTATTAATACCACACTCAGTCAACAACGAAAGAAAAGATTTGTTGATGGGAGTAACATATGATAGGTTACAAAAATTGTCAAGGAGAACGTCTACTGTATAGGATCACACAGGTGATAACTTTTAACTGAATATATGTAAGGTATTATGAAATCACCCAAAGTGATTAAAAATACTATGGAATCCGTTAGCATACTTAGCTTGCTGGTAACCACTTTGGCAGGGAGATTATGATGGCAATGTATATTTATTTAAATATCTCAAAATATCTCACTTTAACAGCATAATAAAGAAATAAAATTACACAAGGTAGTTAGGTCTGAAGTATTTTATCATTCATTCCTTTACTTGTTTATTTATTTTCTATTTGATAACTGGGTTAGTAGATTAGTCTACCAATCCTTTTCCACCGTGACCCAAAATGTTTCTACACTGTTCTGCAGAATGATACTGAACAGTTACCTCATCCTGAAAGTTAAAAAAAAAATCAGAGTACTGTCAGACTACTGCTTGGGCCTACAGTTTAGATGTGTTTGTGTCTTTATTAATCTAACTTAGCTTTTAATCAAGGATGTATGTGGACAGAATGGGGGAGGCTGAAGCAAAAAAAAATGAATTAAGGACTATTTATTTAGTTCTTCATTTATTTGTTTGCTTGTTTGTTTGTCTCTGCTTACCAGGAAAACAAAATGGACAAAGCCCCTTTACAGCAGAGGCCCAGGGAGAAAAGCTCCATATTACCCACATACATTTGAATGAGCTACCAGTAAAAATGTGCCATATAACATTCAGGACTATATTACTATATTATGCAGTTACAACATATAAAGGTCAGACATATATTTGGGCCAGATTCAATAACACCTTCAGTTAAGTGTACACAGTGTACATTGTCTGCATTCAAGAACATCTCAACCACATTTTTTGCACTTTCTAGTCACTCAGAAAGATTATACTGTGTACATGTTTTCTACACTTTGTGGTAATCTTTATGAATCCCCTTCAGTATTTAAAGCTGCAAGAAAATCAGTAGGAAAACTAAAATTAGAAAGAAGAAGATGTGAGTTATGCTTGTGGTGTCTGTTCACTCAGAACAGTGTGCACATAGTGTAGGCGTTAATGAATCCCAGTATATACAACATGTCAAACATATCAGTAGAACAGTCAACATTATTTTACAATGAATGTACATGCTCCCACTGTAATATTAGTCTTTAGACAGCAAATAAGATATATGAATTTTTATCTAATTATTTAAAACCTCTTTAAACCTGTATTGAAAAGCTTACTATAGGGATATCATCACTGCAGTGCAAAGAGTGTCCAACAATCAGGCTTGGTGTGATGCTGTGCATACCCTGTACAGTTACAATGAATTTCTACATTCTAGTGTCATTCTAAATTGTTTGATAAATTTGCATACCTAAGCAAGATGATCCCGGAGTCACACTCTTACCCTGACATCATTACAACATCATATTGTAAAGAAAAAGGGTTTGCTGAAAAAAAGGGAGACACTTCACAGTTTAGTGAACCACAATAAAATGCTTTATTAAAAATTATTCTGAGCCATCTTTTAAGATGACAGCTCCTGCTTAACAGGGATCTTGGGTATCAGATGTAAAACTCTGTCCAGCTGTCCAGCCTGGCTCCATGATTAAAGTCTGATACATCAGTGACTGACATTTAAAAATACGTGATCAGTAAACATCAAACTGACAGGGGAAACAGCACTATTAAAACTTGTCATTTCACTGTTCAAACCCTGCTTCCACCGAGGCATGCACATGTATATGCACACACATTACCGATACCAGCATATACTAACTATGACATCACCATATCTCAGACAAAAGTGAAAGTTCTGTGATACTGCACTCCTCATCTTTAAACAAAAAAAGGCACCACAGCATATTGAAAACCATTAATGGCTCAACATGTCGCACACTTGCCTTTGGTGCTGTAGGTTCAATTTCTGCTACAAGTGATTAGATTAATTTTATATTGCCGACACTGCAGTGCTGCATTTCTGAGTGTGCAGTCCTTCAGACAAGATGATAAAGTGAGCATGAGTTGGTGGTTACTCAGGTGGATGTAAAGGATCCCATGACACTTATCTAAAAAACAGCAGAGGGAAGATCCCCAATGGTCTGGCCAATTTTCCCTTAGGTTCATAGGTGTCTACCAGGTTAATAACCACAAGGGCATTTTTAAGCCTAGCCATGCATCCCAAATCTCTGACCAGTTCTGGTACCCTCCATAAGTGTAAGCAGGGGCCTGGGAGAGGAATCATTTAATGGCTGCCTTTGTCCATTACAGACATAGGTGCCAAATCAGGGATACATTTCCTGTGCCCCATATAATTCTCCAAGTTACACTTGAATTGGGTTAGGAAGGAGCTCTTTCTCATGGATGGGGAGCCTGTTCCAGAGATGGGGTATTCCCTGGGATACATACCTGTCTCTCCAGCAGGTCCTACTTATATCACTGTCAAGGTTTTAAGTCTTTATAACAGGTCATTCTGGTGCTGTTTGTTTTGCATATATGCAGGAGGTCCATCAGAGTGGGACTTGACAATGCCCTGTATGCCAGGCATAAAGTTCCCCCTCAACAGCCTGCAAGAGACAAAATACAAGGATAAGGCCTTGAAGTGGTCTGCATAGGACATGTTACTTACACACAGTATTCTTTTAGTGAGGAACCTCTGTGGATGTTCCAGCTGTTGGAGGTGCCTGTTTAGATACATGCCAAAGGGGGCATTGTAATTAATGATAGGTCTGCTGAATGCCAAATACAGTGGAACAATGACTTCCTTGGATCTAGATACCATATCTTTGTTTATAATTTACGCAACATAAAATGATTTCCTCACTATTGTAGACTTATAATGGTCAAAGGCTGGATTACCTTACTTGGATAGAAGGAGGTTTCTCTGTTCACCTGTGAGAGAGGAAGCTTTGAGCCGCCATCTGTCCCTGGAAGAGTGGTTCCAGCCTAGACGTTAGTAGTTTATAGGCCATTTTGGACTAATTTCTATCTCTTTCATTTCTCTGCTGTAAAAATCGCGTTTGCATGGTTTTGCATGTCCGGGCAGCACCAGTTAGCTAGGGCTAAATTATTCCCGGCTCCACCAAGTCTCCTCTTCAGTTTTTTCCTTGAAAGTAGTCTAACTCTCAACCTAAGCACTTAAAAAGCATCCTACAGTCCAGCACTTGCTCAGACCAAATAGCAAGCACTAATATACCCTGACACTTGATTGCCCAGCAGGGCAAAGCTCATTATTCACCCCTCCCCAACCAAGTGACTAAGCAGCTCACCCTACTATTCAGGAATGACCAAAGGGCAATTTCAGGTATACTCTCCAATCCAGCTGGTGAACCTGGGTATCCTGAGGCAATGTTACAACTGCCTCATGTACACAGACAACCCTCTCCTCCTACCACAAAACATTAACATATGCGAGCAATGCAATTATATAGCTAAATTGGAGGCTAAGTTCTCTCCACCAAAGACTGGAACAGGCAGTCATGAGGAGAAGGTTAGCACTTGCACCACACCTCCAGCCTCACATAGACATACTAAACCAGCACTGGCAAAAAATACATATAAATACATGAAATCATACTCGGAGGCTCTAAATAAACCTGCAAAAGCATCAGAGACCTCCAAAGCAGACACCCAAAAAACCTGCACCTCCAGTCACAAACCAGACATCACATAAAACACAAAATCAGTGTGCCGCACAATCACAGCCCTTAAGGCGAAATAACATACCTAACACACTAGTAATAGATGACTCTATAGTCAGGCACACTGATGTCCCACTCACTAGGCTGGACAAGGAGAAGGTTACTGTTAGCTGCCTGTCAGGAGCCAGAATCCGCCACATAACACAAGCACTCAGGTCACTCCAGAACAAGTACAAATATGACTGTCATTGTTCATGTTGGTGTGAATGACCTGAGATGTACCTCCCTGGATTACATGAAAAGAGACATAGCAGAGCTCTCTGATCATGTAGCCCCGGCGGGTATGACCCTGATCCTGAGTAGCATCCTGCCCTCACCAAGAATGATACCACAGTATAAAGAAAAAATGATCAATTTCAACAATTGGCTAAGCTTCTCATGTCACTCAAAGGGGATCCAGTGTCTGTTAGCCTGGGATGACATGCTCGACAAGCCTCGTTGCTTTGCAAGAGATGGCTTGCACCTGTCACCCCTAGGCTTTCGAATACTGGCCAAGGCTCTTGCTGCCCCCATAGTGCCTTTTTTAGGCAAGGCTCAAAAGTCAAACCCACCTCCGTAAACAGCACAAATAAAAAAATGAGGGTTATGCTACTCAGCGCCAGGAGTTTAAATCTCAAAATGCATGCACTCGAAGCACTCCTCAGTATGGATGACATCGACATCTGTTCAGTAACCGAAACCTAGTTCAAGGCTCCACAGAGCACCCCAGCACTACCAGGCTACAACTCATACCACACATTTCGGCCACAGAACATGGACCGAAACACAAAAGGAGGGGGTGTATCCATATTCATCAAGGATACCTATACCTCCAGGTTAGTGGCGCAGCATGATACCTATGAGATCATCCATGTGCAACTAACATCGGGCAAATCTGCAATGCAAATTGTGGCCTGCTACAGATCACACTCCATGACCCAGGACCACCACTCCGCCTTTCTGGAGAAACTGGAAAACATGAAGGTCCTACCGAACTACCTGATATTGGGTGATTTCAATTACCCTACCGTTAACTGGTAAAACTATTCAAGTACAAACTCCCAGGTCCAGTGCTTCCTGGAATTTATCAACTCAAATGCCCTGGATCAGCTGGTAAACTCCCCTACCAGAGGTGAAAACATATTGGACCTGGTCATCACCAACATGAATGACAGGTGTTCCGCACCGGAGGTCAACCCATCATTGGTTAGATCAGACCATAAACTAATCACTCTGGATGTCCACACCACCACCCCCAACCAAGGAAACCACAGTGAAAAACTTTTCTATAGCAATCTTCACCTTACTTATGACAGAGGTGGTAAGTTTCACAGCACCCACACTAAAGGATAACAGTGTCCAAGATGCAGGAACCTTTACAAATGCACTCTATGAGCACCTACAAGGATGCATGGTTCATGCCATCTGTAGCAAAACCAGGACTAACTCACCTAAGAAAAGGAAACCAGTCTGGTGGACCCCTGCCATAAACAGGCTATACAATAGAGGGAGGAAACTAGTTCAGAAAAAAAGTAAATCCCAAGAAGGAAAGATATACCTGATCAGTATCAGTAAGAAACTAAGGTCCCTCATAAAATCATCCAAGGCTAACTTCGAAAGAAAAGTAGCCAAGGATTCGAAAGATAACCACAAAGCCTTCTTTAGCTATGTCAAGAATCTAAGTGGCAACTTGCAGATATGCTCTGAGCTAGTGCAAATATACTGAACCTACTGATATTGCCAACATCTTGGCAGATAGATTCAGTGCAAGCTTCACCCCTCTCTCACCCCCAAAAGGGCCAACAACAATACCGCAAAAGTGTAGTGTCCCAGAAATCACAGACGCACAGGTGAAAACTGCCCTTTCAAAAGCCAAAAGCACAGCGTTAATGGGGCCAGATGGTGTCCCAGGCTGCGTCTTGCACAAACTACAGAACAAACTAACACCCCACCTAAACATACTGTTCAACCTCAGCCTCTCCACAGGCTACATGCCCATAGAATGGCACACAGCAACAGTTATTCTGCTCCACAAAGGAGGAGCCACAACTGACCCTGGTAACTATCACCCCAAAAGCCTGACTAGCCTGGTCTGCAAGGCTATGGTGTGCATCATCATGAAACTCAACAAAGACATTGGGAACCTCCAAACCCTTGACCCGACCCAGTTCGGCTTTGTTAAGGGCAGATCATGCCTACTAAACCTGGTTGACTTCTTTGAGACAGTCACCAAGGCCATAGATGAGGGGAAGGTGGTTCACACAGCCTACCTTGACCTCACCAAGGCTTTTGACACCATTCTCCACTCAGGAATTATAGAAAAACTCACCAGCCTGAACATAAACCCCTACATCACGAGATGGGTTGCCAAATGGCTTACAGACAGAACTCACACAGTAAGAATAGCGGGCTCCAGGTCCGACTCTAAACCAGTCACAAGTGGTGTCCCATAAGGTTCAGTCCTGGGATGCCTACTGTTCAGCATATACTTCTCAGAAGTACAAGCAAACCACAGGAGGACTATGGCTAACCAAGTTCACCGATGACTGCAAACTGGGAGCCATAATTGACTCTCTGGCTGACACGGACATTCTCCAAATGGGCCTTACTGAGACGGACACCTGGTGTCAAAGTCATGGTCTCAAGCTAAATGCCAAAAAATGCATAATCATCCCATTTGGGAAAAACAAAACACACATGAATTACCACATAGGTGGCAGCCTCTTAATACAGAAGATGTAATAAGAGATCTGGGGACCCAGGTAGATAGTAATCTCTCCTTTGACAATCATATTGCCAAAGTAGTTAGGAAATCCTTCTATGTAGCCCATCTAATTACTAAAGGGTTCCCATCTAGAAATAAAGAGGTTATAGTGCCCCTCTACTCATCACTCACCACTCATCAGACCCATCATAGAGTACAATGCCCCATTTGGTATGTACCTCACAAGACACGTCTAACAGCTGGAAAGACTACAAAAGTACCTCACCAAGAGGATTACTGGCCTCAAACATATGCCCTATGCAGCCTACTGGAAAAACTCTAGCTGTACTCAGTGGCATATCGCTTACTCGGAGGTGATGTTTTCCTGACTTACAAACCCATGTCCAACTCAGAATTGATGGACATGCTCCACCTAAAGAAATCCAAGTCACTGTGAGCCACTCATTCTAGTGAGCTAAACCTCACCACAACAATAAATAGAACATGCTGGAGGGATAGATTCCCATCACAGAGACTCCCCATACTTTGGAACAAAATTCCTAACTACATTAGGCAGAGCCCCTCACTAACACTCTTCAAGAGAAACCTTGACGAGTGGATGGGTAACATAAAATACACCCCTGGGATCACTTCATTGGCTCTTCCTGACAGAGGCTCAGTTAATTAATCAATGGGGCGGCGAAAGCTGATACACTCTGGCTAGGCTTATAATTGCCCTCGGGCAGATAGCCTAGTACCTACCTATGAACCTATGAACCTATATGTATCCTTAAGTCCCTGACTACTCATCCAAATCTAAGGGGTGTGTTGTCAATATGGTAGTTACATGGGGTGGATGACTTCCCAAAGGATACTCTTATGCATTTCTTGGCATTTAGTTTTAGTCCATGGCTCTGACACCATTTTTTTTGTCTGTGCCAGCCCTTCCTGGAGAACATTGTGTCAGTGTGGGAGTCAATGATAACTCCTAATTTGCAATCATCTGCAAATTTAGTCAGCCAGAGGCCAATGACATTGTTCTTGATTTCAGAGAAGTAAATGCCAAAAGGAAGCAATCCCAGGACGAATCCCTCAGGGACTCCACTTGTGACTGACCTCTTTGCAGAGGTGGAGTCCTCCGTTCTAACTTCCTTGGTCCTGTCTGTGAACCAGTTGGCTATCCATCATGTGACTTAATGACTTGCACCTAACCTCTTGAGTTTGGCAACAATGACCGAGTGGGGTACTGTGTCAAATACCTTGGCCAAGTCAAGGTAGGCAGTGTGAACGATTTTGCCCTCACCCATTGCTTTGGGGACCTTCTCAAAGAAATGCACCAGGTTCAGTAGGCATGACCTGCCCTTGACGAATGCAAATTGGGTTGGGTCCAGTGTCTGGAGGCTTACTATATTGTTATTGATCATTTCCATATTCATTTTCAGTTGGATCACCCACAAAAGGCTTCCACCAGGAGAATTCAAGACATAAATTATCTGTCCTATACAGGATGCCTAAAGTCTCTGTCTCTGTATTCAGTCTCCTAGAGGCTGCTGAGAGGGGATATTTGCCTGGCTTGCAGAGTTTCCTCAGACTCTTCTCTGATGGATTTGTTGAACATGTGCAAAACAAACCAGAAACACTAGATCCAGGGATCTGTACTTTCCTTATGACATAAACAGAGCACGCTGGGGAGACAGACGTGTTCCAAATGATCCCTGTGCTATGGAATATGCTCTCCATCCATGTAAAACAGAGTTTATCTCTGACCCTATTCAAATGAAGCCTTAAAAATTGGATGGGAAATCATAAATATACCCCCAGTCTGGCCCTATGACCCTAACGAACAGAGGCTGTCAATAAGAAAAATATTATCCTAACATCTGCTCTACAAGTCCCTTAGTTACCTCCATACTAACATGCCTCCTCCATATAGATGCCTATGATACTCAGGATCCAAATGGGTTTGGGGTAAGCAGCTAGGCTTCTAAGGGCCCTAGTGGTCATTAGCCTAATAACCTATGGATACCCTCCAGACATGACAGTTTCAAAATATGCCTGCTTCACACCTTAACACACACACACACACACACACACACACACACACACACACACACACACACACACACACACACACACACACACACACACACACACACACACACACACACACACACACACACACACACACACTCAAACACATCACATTCATACTTCCTATGTTTATAGACAGTGTTTAGGCCAAATGGCTGTCAAAGAACATTGATTCCTAGGAATATAGCTTGTATATGTTTCCACCAGCTCAGAAATTCAAATTTCTTTTAAAAGCTTCAAGACTAGACTGTCTCACTCTAATAGGAATATTATTCCATAGTTTAGTGACTTTAACAGTTATATATTAAGCTCTAACTGAGGTGTGTTCTGGTGTAATTACAAACTTTGCATTGTTATGTCTATGAGTTTTACTGCAGCTGTTGATCTCTATAGTATACATAATTTGCAACATTGGGTCATGAAAAATCTTATATGCCAAAATCAGATTACGAAGGATATACTTGTAGCAAAAACCATACAATTATAACTTTTTACATATAAATCTATACTCAAGAGACCTAAATTTTGTAATTCTTTTAGTGAATTTTCCTTGAGCACCTTCTAACCTTTTCAATTGACCTTCAGTTATATTCTCTAATAGGTCTAATATACTGTAGTTCTTATATTCTAATCTGAATGTAGTTTAATCTCTCACTGACAGGTTACATAACAAATACCCCATATGTTTAATAGCTCCTGAAGTTATTAACTCAACATGAGCATTAGAAGAAATGTTTGATAGCATTAATATCCATAAATCTTTGCACTCTTTTACTTCCTTTAAATGACATTAAATATATGGGAGATCTTGAGATTTCATTTGAAAAGTACATAATTTTACATCTGTTAGGACTACATGACAAACCCAATTCAATTGCCCAGTTACTCAGTAACTATATATACCGATTTAGCTTTTCCACATTAGAAGTTTTATGTAGATTAACTCCTATTTTACAGTCATCAAAATACTTATATTTCCAAAATGTATTATTTTATTATCTTTTGGGAGAGTAAAATATACCAGGTTAAACAGGATTGGTGCCAGTACTGACTCCTGAGGGACTCCAGCCTTTACCAGTAAATAGTCCGAATGGATATTTTGTATCTTAGCACACTGCCTTCTGCCTGACTACTGGTTCCCAATCCACCTTATGATATATATTTTATACTTAAATAAGCATTTCATAAACCTTTATGTAGCAAAATGTCAAAGACCTTAACTAAAATTATTTTAGGTCATAAGCCTAACTCAATGGCAACAGTAATTTGGTAATAAAAGGTCATTAAGTTGCTAAGTGTAGATCTGTCTTTGATGAATCTGTGTTAATTAATTTCTACCACTTCTATGCTGTCTTCAAAATTTTCCATGAGATCCAATAAACACCTCTCAAAATACTTACAAAGTAAAGATGTTAAACTAACAGGTCTATAATTTTGTATTTAATCCCTTGGACCTTTCTTATGAATAGGAGCCACACATGATAACCTCCAGTTTTTCAGGGACTATTCCATGTTCCAATAACTTCTTAAATATATTTCTAAGATTAGGTATAATTATATGCTTTACAGAAAATGACAGATGTGATGGTATCAAGTCTGGGGCCATGGATGTTGTTTCATTTAGCTTAGGAAAGGCAGTAGAAATTTTTGATTCTGTCGGTTTTGGACATAAACCCAGCACTGCACCCATGTAATTTATCCTTATCATTAAAAATTTGGCGAACACTTAAATAAAATTAGATGATTTCATTCTCAATTTTACTGGCTTCTCTAATGACCTCGTCATAAATTAATATTGCAGTTATGGGCTAAACTTTATTATTTGTGTAATAAAGTATTTATAAAAAGCTTTCTTGTTTAAGGAACTACTAATTGGCTTACTTTCATAGCAAACCTTGACCTTTTTAATCTCCCTACACATTTTGTTACATTTCCTCTTGTTTATATTTGTTGGATAACTCATACAACTTTTATAACTCCATTTTTCTTTCAATAACATTTTAATATATTATTCCCGATAAGGAGAAGCTGAATTAATATTCTTACTTTTCAATGAAATATAAACACAATCTTGTAACAGTGCTTCAGGAGCCCTATACCCAAAATAACACTCTGAGTTACATAACAGGTTCAACCAGTTAGTACTCATGAACTGTATTGATAAATTCTACAAATCTGTTTTTCTGCATTAATATCTCTTCAAAAGTTAGACGGGAGCAATTACTGTATCTAAAAGAAATGATAAAGAGCTATGATCAGATGCTTCTAGTGGGAGTAGGGTGTTTAAAGAGTGTGCACTTTTTCAGGGGCGTTAGTAACAATTAGGCCCAATATATTACTTCCTCTGGTACTAATGCTAACTAGTTGTGTCAACTCATGATAACTTATAATGTTAACAAACTCCCTATCAAGATAGGAAGTAGTGTTCAATGTATTCCATTGATTTCTGCATAGTTGAAATCACATATAAGTGCAATATCACCCTTTCTATCAAGACAATCATCTAAATTCATTAAGTATTGACAATGAGTATTGCTATCCATACTTGGGGAATGCTATGTTAATATTGTATAACATTTTTTTGAAGCTCCATTAAAAATTTGATCAATTAAACTTTCATACATAGTCATGCACTTAATAAAAGACAAGATGCTATTGATCTATGAACCCATAGTGCTATCCCATCCCATAGAGTTTTGCCGTAAACATTCATACTTAACAAAATCTTTCATAAGAAAACTAGCAAAATCCCATGTTTCCATAATGATTATAATTTTAGATTATTCTTTAACAATTAGGCCTGATGACTCATCAAATTTGTTACCCAAGCTCCTAGGATTATAGAAAAAAAATCACAGTTCTATAAGCTTTGGGCAAATAGTTTTTGACTTAGTGCGTTTTTTAAATCTGACAGATAATTTTGTTTGCCATAAAACTTGCACTGCAGGAATTTAAATGTATGCAGTCCCTCGAGTATTACCTAGAATCATAAAAACTTTCTTCCCAATATTTAATTAACTGCACACTAAATGCCAAGGAAATTTCCCTTGGCCAGTTATTATATGTCACACGAGTCAACTTACAAAAATATATTAACAGACAAATTTCAAAATCGATGCAGCATAAAAAAAACATTTACATTATCCAAAGTCAGAAATAATGGAAAATAATGCCTCTCCTCCAACATAAATACCAAATAAGCATGCAGCCCAAGAGAATATTTCAGGAGCATAGCCTAGCTTCTCAATTACTGTTTTTTTAACTAACTTGTTCAACATCATACAATAGGCAAATGATGGATGAGAAAATAAACTTCTCAACTCCAAAAAGCAGCTGGTTAACACTTTACAGCTTTAGTTCTTTGTGCTAAGAGCTAGAGTAAAGTAGGACAGAAAGAAATGGCCAGTATTTTATCACTTTGAGATATAGCAACAGACAAAGCAACAAAGCAAAACAAAAAATTTTAAGAGAATCAGCATAGATTTTAAAATGTAAGTCCTTCTTAAAAAAAAAGCAATGCTTACAAGTTACCTTATAAAGTTTTCTTTAGAAGTACACCTCTTACCCAATCTGATATACAAACCTGGCAACATTAAGAAAAGAGACAGAGAGACAAAGCAATACGAGATACCTTCTTCTCTCTTCCATTTCTTCAGCTGTGTGAATGGAAGTGCCATTCACATGCACAGTATATCAGTTTTCAGCACAGAAGGCTGGAGAACACTAAAATGTCATTATACAATCAAATTATTTAACAAAGGTGAGCAAGTTTTTAATTAATGTTATTGTATGATACCAATAACCCACTGATATGTGTGTGGTTATCACAGACTTTGTCCATGGTTGGTTTTGTTTGATTACATAGGCTTCACCTTTGTGATCAAACCACACCAACTGTGGGTAAATCCTGTGATACCTGTATTCAGTCATGGACTACTGCTAAAGTATAGCTTTGATTGGTGCAGGTAACACATAGAATATAGAAAGGAAAGTTGGTAAGTCTGAATGAAAAGATTTTTGAGGTAAATACCTATATGAAAGAAATGACACATTTTAAAAAATGGAAATGTGTAGAATACTCAAACGCCCTGGATCAACTGGTCAACACTCCCACCAGAGGTGACAACATATTGGAACTGGTCATCACCAACATGGGTGACCAGTGTTCCACACCGGAGGTCAACCCCTCGCTGGTTATATCTGATCATAAACAAATCACTTTGGATAACCACTCCCCCCGCCCCAGACAAGGAAACCACTGTGAAAAACATTTCAAAAGCAAACTTCACGTTACTTAAGACCGAGGTGGAAAGTTTCAAAGCCCCCATGCTAAAGGATAATGCTGTCCAAGCTGCAAAATCCTTTACTAATGCAGTCTATGGGCACCTACAAGAATGTATAGATCATGCTATCCCAAGTAAAACCAAGACTCACTCATCCAAGAAAAGGAAACCAGTCTGGTGGACCCCTGCCATAAATAAGCTATACAATAGAAGGAGGAAACTAGTACAGAAAAGGGTAAAATCCCAAGAAGGGAAGATATCCCTGATCAGTATCAGCAAGAAACTATGATCCCTCGTAAAATCATCCAAGGCTAGCTTCGAAAGAAAAATTGCCAAGGACTCCAAAGATAATCACAAGGCATTCTTTAGCTATGTCAAGAATCTAAGTGGCAATGCTCAGATCTGCTCAAAGTTAGTGCAGAATGGCACAAAATACACTGAACCGACAGATATCGCCAACATCCTGGCAGACAGGTTCAGTGCAAACTTCACCCCCCTCTCACCCCCCAAAAGGGGCCCATAACCATACCAGAAGAATGTAGAGCCCCTGAAATCACAGACACTCAGTTTAAAACAGCCATCTCCAAATTCAAAAACACAGCATCAATGGGACCGGATGGTGTCCCAGGCTGCATCCTACACCAGCTCAGAGATGAACTAACCCGTCACTTAAACACACTGTTCAAACTCAGCCTCTCCACAGGCTATGTACCCATAGAGTGGTGCACTGCAATGGTTATTCCGCTCCACAAAAGTGGAACCACAACATATCCTGGGAACTATCGCCCTATAAGCCTAACTAGCTTGGTCTGCAAGGCTATGGAGTGCATCATCATGGAACTCATTAACAAAGACATTGGCAACCTCCAAACACTGGACCCTACCTAGTTCAGCTTTGTTAAGGGCTGCTCCTGCTTCCTGAACCTGGTGAACTTCTTTGAGACAGTTACCAAGGCTATAGACGAGGGAAAGGTGGTACAGACAGCCTACCTAGACCTCGCAAAGGCCTTCGACACCATTCCCCATTCTGGTATTATAGACAAGCTTACCAGCCTGAACATAAACCCCTACATCACAAGATGGGTTGCCAACTGGTTCATGGACAGAACCCACATTGTGAGAGTTGCGGGAGCTAGGTCCGACTCTAAACTGGTTACAAGTGGTGTAACCCAGGGCTCAATCCTAGGACCCCTTCTGTTCTGCATATACTTCTCAGATGTACAGGCAAGCACAGTAGGACTATGGCTGACCAAGTTCACAGGCGACTCCAAACTAGGGGCTATAACTGACTCTCCAGCTGACACAGACATCCTCCAAAAGAGTCTCACTGAGACGGATACCTGGTGTCAAAATCCTGGCCTCAAGCTGAATGCCAAAAAGTGCATAGTCATCCCCTTTGTAAAAAACAAAGTACCCACAAACTACCACATAGGTTGTAGTCCCCTAAATAAGGAAGACGTAATAAGGGATCTGGGGACCCAAGTAGATAGCAATCTCTCCTTTGATAATCACATTGCCAAAGTTGTTAGAAAATCCTTCTATGTGGCCCACCTAATCACAAAAGGGATCACATTGAGAACAAAAAAGTTCATTGTGCCCCTCTGATCATCACTCATCAGACCCATCATAGAGTACAACTCCCCATTTGGGATGTACCTTACAAGACACCTGCAACAGCCGGAAAGACCACAGAAGTACCTCACCAAGAGGATCACTGGCCTCAAACAGATGCCCTGTGCAGCTCAACTGAAGAAACTCCAGCTGTACTCGGTTGCATACCACCTACTCAGAGGTGATCTCTGCCTGATATACAAGGCCATGTCCAACCCAAAATTGATGGACATGCTCCACCTATAGAAAACCATATCCCCTCGAGCCACACTCTCTCCAGGTCTAAACCTCACCACAACAATAAATAGGACATGCTGGAGGGATAGATTCCTGCCCCAGAGACTTCCCATGCTTTGGAACAAGACTCCAATCTACATTAGGCAGAGCTCCCCACTAACACTATTCAAGAGAAACTTTGATGAGTGGATGGGAAACAGAAAGTTTATATAAACAGAAAGTTTACCCCGGGGATCACTTCAGTGGCTCTGCTGGACAGAGGCACAAGGAACTAATCTAAGGGAGTGGCGAAAGCCAACACATTCTGGCTAGGCTTATAAATGCCTTTGGGCAGATTGTCTAGTACCTATCTATGAATCTATGAACCCATCTAAGCATAATTTTGGGCATGCATGTTTAGGCAGGGTGGTGTGCATTTGTGAAGACAAGAAGAGAGAATTTTTGCAGCAGATATATTACAATATTTGTCTAACAGAAGTCAGAATTTTTGCCAGGTCAAAAACTCAACATTTCCCATATAACAATGTTTGATGTATCTCTGGTGGTTGTTAATGCTTGAAGCATTAGTCTTTTTTTTTTTTTATTGGATACTTTGTACATTCCCACAAGATTGATGTTTGTTTGCGAGATATGCACCTGGATTCAAAAAAATCCATGTAGACTGCGTGTAGAGCCAACATGGAATGTACCCATGTACACAGCTATGGTTTCCCCTTGGCATTGCGCCATGCATATTAATAATGGCTCATTGCCAAGGGAGATCATAGTAACATGGATATTGAATACATGTAGGCAGTAGTACAGAGGCTGTCCTGTGGTTGTAGATCGTACAGGGAATTCCTGGACAGATGTTATGTACATAAGTTCATAGTTCACAGGTGTGTACTAGGCTAATGGCCCTGAGGTGTTTACAAGCCTAGCCCTTAGAAGTGCCCTGGCATTGTGCCACTCAATGTTAGTTCCCAGTGTCTCTATCAAGTAGAACCACTGGAGTGATCCCCGGGGTGAACTTTCTATTTCCCATCCACTCATCAAGAATTCTCTTGAAGAGGCCCAGTGAGATGCTCAGCTTGACATGTAAGGGAAGTCTATTCCATAGCATGGGCAGTCTCTGGGTTATGAACCTATCCCTCCAGCATGTTCTGTTGATTGTGGTAATGAGGTTGAGATCTCTGGAGCATGTGGTGCAGAGGGACTGGGATTTCTTTAGATGTAGCATTTCTAACAGAGCTGGGTCAGACATGGCTTTGTAAGTCAAGCAGAGATCACCTCTTAGTAAACAATAGGATAAGATTAGTAGACGTACAGGATAAGACTCCCTGTAATGTACCCTGCTAATGTAGAAATATGTGTGTATTTTAATATTATTTTACTATTTTTTTTTTAATGCCAGTTTGTGCGGTGCAGCGCAGAGCACAGTAATGCTGAGCTGCACTTACACTTACACAGCTGACATCTGCCAGACATCTAAAAATAAAAAAACAGATGTAATTAATTATGTATTTTGCTTTCTTTTAATGCCCATTTCCACGGCATGTAGCACAGCAATGCCGAGCTGTGCTTACACATGCACAGGTAACATCTGCCAGACATCTTTAAATAGTAACCGGATGTAATTAATTATGTGTTTTTGTGTACGTGTTTTTATTTTATTTTTTTGAATGGCCATTTGCGTGGCACTGCGGGGTGCTTAGCAAAGCTAACAGGTAGCTTGGTAGTATATGTGATGGTTTTCTTACTATCTAAGTAGCTAAATATGTAGACTCATGGCCCTCAAGTGTTACAGGTCATGGGTTCAAGTCTCCAGCAGTCATACCTTTTTACATTTATTGCTGTGGAAATGTGTGAAGTGACCTAAAGGGGGGTTTAATTCAAAAACAAAATTCTTATATTTGAAAATGCTGCACAGTGCTAAGCACGGCTTAAACCCAGTTAACAGCTACTCCTGTTTGCACATTGCTACACTTTGATGTATGAATTTACGAGATGCTCTACTTAGCGTGTTTGCACAATGCTAAGCAATGCAGTGCTTTTTTGAAAGACATGTAAGGGCAGGAAAACAGCCTATATTAAGGCCAATAAATATGAATTCTATATCATTCATTGGAGTCTTATTAACCTGTCAATATGGCTGGTGGTGTTGGTGATGGAGTGTGCTTTCGGGCACAGGGATGGGGTGTGCAGAAGTCCAGAATGTTTGCTGCACTCCTGGTCTGCAACTATGAACTCCGGCTATTACAGTGCAATTATCAAGGCTCAGACTGTAAAGCTGAAACCTAAGATCGGTTGGCCAGACATCTTACCAGTGCTACTGGTATCCCCCGTACTGGTGAGTAGTGTCGTCACCACAATGATGACCTTATGCGAAGGAAGAGGGGAACCTTGGACACCTAGGTTCAAAAGGCTAGGGCTGGGCATGCCCCACAGATATGTAAGTATGTTTGTTACTATTTTATTAAAATACAAACTGAATATGTACAAAACTGATATCCATAATGGTGTGCTTTTCTTCCAACAGCTGCGACTGAACAGGCTTACAATGTCCAGTCTCATACAAGGCGCCTGGCCAGGATGCACCATGAGTGTGGTAAGTATTGATATTTTCAGATAACTGTTGCCCAATATACAATAAACAATAACAATAAGCAATAAGGTGTAACACAGGATTGTGGTTTCATAACTAATGTGTGCAAATAACTGCAGTAGGGCTCTGTTCATTATATGTCTATTCTAATGTCACTGCAGTCAACTGTAAAACTGAAATAAATAAAGAATGTAAAAGTAATTGCCTAATAAATGTATTTAACAACCCACAGTATGGTTCATGGCTGTTTGCAGCCCACTTTCAGTCACATAACACTCTCTATTCCTCCCACTCCAGGAGCAAAGTATATGGGTAAGGTAGCCCACATTCTGGGCAGATATCATGTGTATATTTCATAGATTCTAAGGTGTAATAACAATAAAGTGTAAAGCAGGATTCTGGTTTCATAACTGATCTGTGCAAAAAAGTGCAGTAGGGCTGTATTCATTGCATGTATGTTCCATTCTTGCTGCAGTCAACTGTAAAACCGAAATAAATAAATAATACAAAAGTAATTACCTGATAAATGTATTGCACAACCCACAGTATGGTTCATGGCTGTTGCAGCCCACTTTCAGTCACATAATGCTCTCTATTCCTCCCACTCCAGGAACAAAGTATATGGGTAAGGTAACCCACGTTCTGGGCAGATATCATGTGTGTACTTCACAGATTCTAAGGTGCAATAACAATAAAGTGTAAAGCAGGACTGTGGTTTCATAACTAATGCAGAAGGGCTGTATTCATAGCATGTCTGTTCTAATGTCACTACAGTCATTATGTGCACATGTTCCCTGCAGTCACAGCTTTTGGGCTCTACTCCCAGGCCTGCCAACTAAGACATGATGGCTGTCTAGCCTACTTAATGTATACACATACCTCTCAACTGTCATGATTTTTTGTAATTTAATGACAACTGCCCAGTCTGTCTTGTCCGTGATTAGGAGATAAATGATTACCTGGAATGCAAAGTATTTGCAAAAACATTGCAAATATATTGCATTCCAGGTAATATAGTGTATTTGCAAATCCATTTACAGAAAACCTTGGTAGTTATGTATGCGCACATTATGTGAAACAGTTTCATGTAGTTGTGTACCTGCATTTATTAGTGCTTGGCCCATACTGTCCCATGCTAACAACATGAGAGGTATGTATGTGCTATGTACATCATCTACAGAAGAATTTGAGTCACTGTAATCACAACTGACACTACACACCTGTAGAAGTATGTATTAGCGGTCTGTGTATGATTGTCATCTCTGTCTTCACTAATGGTATGTTTTTCTGTCTCTCTCCAGCCCTTATCTTCTTTAATTTATTAATGCTATATATTAATATATTCTGTTAAGCTAACTGTTTTGAGAGCATTATGAGTTATTTCATTCTGGTTTGCTGTTAACATATTTACTGTTATGTTGTTTAATGTTGTGTTCCACATAATATAGTTTAAAATGTATTTAGACTAATCAATATTATGTTCCATTATGTTAATAGTAACATTGGTTTGGTTATTACTAACCTTAACTTATTGTTGTAATTAATTTACTACAGTCCGACAAGGTAGGCTGGTTCCAGGTGATCCAGCTACCTTGGCTCCTCCGGCCATGGCACCAGGGCCCAGCACATCTGGGAGCCAGCCTAATGGTGCCCCCTCAGCTGCCTCTGCAATACCTGCAGCGTTGGGTAGTTCCACCCCACAGGATGGGGCTCAGCCCCCTCTAGGAGCAGTGTAGGAGGGGGCATAGTCACCATGATGACCTGCCAGGATTGGTGCACAGGGTCGTGTTCCGTGGTTTTGGACAACACTTGCACCAAACAGAGGGCAAGCTGCCCACTCCAGTGGGGCAGCCTCATCTCAGATCCCAGCCTCCACCACTGCCACCCCAGGGGTGGTGAAGGAGCAGTACTGACAGTCCCACAGGTGGGGACTTGAGTCATACTGCTACTTTGTGGAGGTACCTGAGACTGGGACTCCACAACACCCTCTGCATCCAAGGTGTTCACCCCCCCTCTTGTGTCACACACCACCTCTATCTGCTGTCTTGTCTGTCTGCAAAAGCTTGCTCACCTTCCCAACTTACCTCCCCCACACATACCTATGTCCCTTCCTCAACATTCCACTCTCACCTTACAAAAAAAAAAAAATGGGCACCTGTCCCCAAAAAAAAAAAAAAATTGGCCCATACATAGCTCTTCATTTCACACACGTGTCCACTGGACACACATAATTTTGTTCCAACTTGTCCTCACGCCTCTCTCTGGGGGTGACAGTCCAAATTCATTTACAAATTCTGTCAAAGTGCACAGTTATTGCTGTTGAAGAACTGGATAGCTATGGGTCTTTCCTATACCCTTCCTGCACATACCTACCCGCCTTTCACTATGTTTTTCTCCCTGCTTGCACCCCATTTCTCCACTGCCCTATCTTCCCATTTTTCTTTTCTTTAAAGATTTTTTGCATGATGCTGCGCACCACGCCACTTGGTGAAGCGCCACTAAGCTCAGCTAAATGAAGCTATATATTGATATATGTGTTTTAAATGATAATAAATACATACAAAATAAACACGAATCCTGCATTTTGAACCCAAGACCATCGCACCTCCAGACCACTGCATTAACCTGCCACACCACACAGCTGTTAATTAAAACAGGTAGTTTAAGTAAAACATAGTAATTACAAGTCACTGTAATTAGGCATGTTTTAGCAGTGCTGTGCATCATGATGCATCACCAAACTTGCTGAAAAATAATGGAAAAATTGGGAGCGTACTTTGGAGTCTGGTAAAAGAGTACACCACTAGAAAACAAGACAAAGACTAATGGATGTAACTGAGGTCTCTAATAGCAGGTAAATGGGCACTTTTATTGACAACATGTATAAGTACACCTGCTAAAACATTAATGGTAAAATATATGTTCATGTGGGACGCTGGTGGAGAAATACAGTCCATAAAGCCAGGCACATAATAATGGATGTAATGGTGGTATGTCACAGACTGTATGTGTGCACTTATACCTTCACAAATACACATGCTGTAACAGTGACTCTGTAGCTGAGTCTGTTAAATGCTTTGCAAACATTATGTTTTGCCACACATAGTCCTGGGTTCACATCCAGTGGTGTGTAGCATTTAATTTACATTATTACGTTATTGTGAAGCCATCAATGCATGACTGAGTCATGCATTCTTTATCCACACAAAGCATTTCAAATGAAATGTCTGCTTTTCACTGACGGAAGTTGCAGGCCTACAGATAGCAGCACACTTGACATATCCCTATAGCAACACTATAAGTGCATAAAGTGTCAGGTCATGCATTAATATGCATTCACAGAGGATTTTAACTTAGGTAATGCAAATGAGGCCCACTAATATCAAAGTGTACCACAAAATCATTTCATAATGAGATTACAGCTCACCACAACAGCACAACTAACATACACATAATGTATCACATGGCCTGGCAATTGCCCACATGGCTGACATAATGGTATTTTTACCCCCTATGTTGCTCAAGGACAGAACACATATTTTGCCTAGTACTCTGTTAATAATACTGTTGCCTAACATACTTACCTTAAACACATGCCTTAATTTGCAGTGGAATGGGTACCCTCACTGACTCTGCCTACAACAAGGCTGCCACAGCTCCCACAGTTACTCTTACAGCTTGTTATCCTCCAAAGTGTTCACACTCTCTGCCTAGGCCTATTACCTGCAGCAGCAGCTGCAGCCTGTAGCACACACATCTCTATGTAACAGCAGCTGCTACAGACCTACCCTCTGTGATGACTTAATCTTCTCACCCCTGTAAGATCCAGCACAACATATCAGAAAAGGCTTGTAATCTACATGGAGGCCTTATATCTTGTACAATGGTTTCATGCCATTGGCTGATGATAGTGCAGATTGGCTGTCTTGGTTGCAATTAGCATTTAAGAACCACAGATTGGTTAAGAGCCAAACACCTGGTAATGCGAACCATGTTAAAAAGGCAAACAGCTAGCTAGGGGAAGCATTTTGCATGAGACTTTCTTCACACAGTAAACACATTGCCAAAATCTTTATATATCTGCACATCTCAACAGAGGAGTATTGTACTCCATCAGGTATGTAACCTTTTTGTTTACAACATGATGCATATGTGGGAATACACTTGGGAGAATGTAGATTACAGCATTAAGCCTTTCTTAGAACTGTAATGATGACATGGCAGTGATCACCACATTTGTTACACCTACAGAGGACGTACAGTACCTCAAGGGTGGAATGTTTTTTGTTGATATGGCACATTGTTCTCATGGGAATATCTCTTTATAGTGGTTGTAATACCACATTGCTATTTGTTTGGCAGTGTTGTCTTGACATATTGTCATGGGGGTTGCCACTAGGGGACACACTACTATAGATTCCAGTGTTGGGTGTATGATCATACAGCAGTATCTGTCATGGCACACACGGGAATACCTGACTATTGCTACTATCTCTGTTGTATCCATATGCTTAGTATGTCTGAACACTGTGGAGTATGATATGTGTGAGCAAGCAATGGATAGTGCCAGCTATTTCATCCTTGCTGTATCTCTACATAGTGTCCTTCCACGTATGTGATCCTGACATGTGTTCCCATTTTGTTGTCTTTCAGGAAACATATGCCAAACACTGTGCCCCTTTTATGGATGCTGAGATCCATCAACACCATGAACTCCTACTGTCCAGGGGGAGGCAAAACAGAGAGCAGCGGGCAGCATTGTGGGCTGACCTTGTCCATGATGTGAGTTCCATAAGTCACCAGAGCAGAACATATGAGCAGGTTCGACACAGTGCAACAGATATGATTAATGCTGCATGCAGAAGAGCAGCAGATGTGGCCAGGGATCATTATGTCATGGGTGAAGGGCCTGCAGCAGAACAACCACTTTCAGTCACTGATGAATTCCTGGCAAACCTAGGAACACACAACAGCTACAAGGCATCCATCACACCATATATTGTGGATGTGGGTGCCACAATTTCCATGTCAGAGGAGCGCACAGGTAGGCTTAGCTTGATCAGCACTGGAATACTGTTGAATTCAGTGTGTCAGGGTGTACATACTTTTATGTGGGTGTGAGGTGTTCGTTCTTTGGGGGGGAGCTTAACTGCAGTATGAATCTCATACTCAGATTTTGTCCAGCATAGCAATTAACAAAGTAGCTACTGTAAATGTGAGATATATGGACCTTTTATCTGCACTTTTTTCAAATAATACAGCATTTTAATTGATTTATTTATGTTGCATTGAATATTAACTGAACTGGAAGTTTTGACTCTGTTTTTTCAGTTAGTGTTTGCTAGATTTTATTACCTGTTAGAATTCCTGCATAGACAGTAATTGCAGTCGGGGTAGTCTCATTCATTGATATCCTGTTACTGCCTATTTAAGTGGTACATTTTGGAATATTTTCTGCTTAAAACCTGAGCTTTGGCTGGCTAAGATCTAGCTGTATTCAACTGGACATATAAGAGAATTTAAGTACCTTTTATCTGCACTTTTTTCAAATAATACAGCATTTAATTGATTTATTTGTGTTGCATTGAATATTAACTGAACTAGATGTTTTGACTCTGTTTTTTCCATTTGTTCCCCACCCACTTTCCCTGGTTTTGTTTTGGTATTAATCTTGGTGGCTTTGAAACTACCCAACCCTATGTACTATGTACAAAGAGAGCATCTGGGAAAGAAAAAAAATTAAAGCTTGTTTCCTTCCTTTTCTGTAAGTGGTCTAGACTGTTTGTAGGCTTCTGAGCCCCCAAACCTTTCTGTGTTGGAGGGAAGCCTTCTAGCTTAATTTTGTTTCTTAGAACTACCCAGTTTTCTAGTTTCAGCACTCAAATCTGTTTCTTTTAACTCAGCACTTGTTCAGAACTCCTTGCAAGCACTAAATAAGCTGCAAATTACTACAGCACTCAATTTCTTCACTTGTCTAGAGGACAGCAGTTTTTAGTACTTAAATAAGCACCTATCCAGGCATGTCTAAGGGTCAGCTCCCAGTGATTTCTCCCATCTACCTGATGAATCTAGGCATCTTGGGGCAGTGCAGCAATTGCCTCATTTACACAGACAACCCGCTCCTCCTACCACCCAACACTACAACCTAATGAGAGATGCACTTATATAACCAAACTGGCAGCAAAGCTCTCTTCACCCAAGACTGGACTAGACAGTCAAGAAGAGAAGGTAAACACTTGCACCACACCACACTCATCACATAGTCCCTCAAAACCTACACCAGCAAAACACACACATTGAAACACAAAATACACACCTACATTCACGGAGGCTCTCAATAAAAACCTGCCCAAGCATCAGGGACCTCCAAAGCAGAAATGCAAGCAAACTCCACTCCCCCAACACAACTCAAATGACACATAGCCCACAAACTCAGTGTGCCACTCAACCACAGCCCATAAGGCATAACTTACCCAACACTCTAGTCATAGGTGACTCTATCATCAGGCACACTGATATTCCACTCACCAGGCTAAACAAAGAGAAAATTACTGTCAGCTGCCTGTCAGGTGCCAGGATCCACCACATAACACACACACTCAGGTCACTCCACAACAAGTACAAATATGACACTGTCATTTTCCATGTTGGTGTGAATGACCTGAGACTTACCTCCCTGGACTACATGAAAAAAGACATGGAGGAGCTCTCCGATCTTGTAGCCCAGGCAGGTATGACCCTAGCCCTGAGTAGCATCCTGCCATCACCCAGAATGATAAAACAGTACAAGGATAAAATGATTAACTTCAACAATTGGCTAAGCTTCTGGTGTCATTCTAAGGGGATCCACTATTTGTCTGCCTGGGATGACATGATCGACAGACCACGATGATTTTCCAGAGATGGCCTGCACCTGTCGCCCTTGGGATTCCGGATACTGGCTAAAGCTCTTGCCAACCCTATAGTGCCTTTTTTAGTCAAGGTTCAAATGACAAATTCACCACCATAACAGGTATAAGAAAGCAAAATCTGAGGGTAATGCTACTCAATGCTAGAAGTCTAAACCTCAAAATGCACTCACTTGAGGCACTTCTTAAAATGGAGAACATCGACATCTGTGCAGTGACAGAGACCTGGTTCAAAGCTCCAGAGAGCACCCCTGCATTACCAGGCTATAATTCATACCACACCTTTTGACCACATAACCCGGAATGAAGCACTAAAGGTGGAGGCATGTCAATATTCATTAAGGATATCTACACCTCCAGGCTAGTTGCACAGCATAATGCATCCGAGACTATCCATGTGCAACTAACTCTGGGCAAGACTGCAATCCAAATTGTAGCTTGCTACAGACCCCCCACTATGCCCCAGGATTTCTGCTCCTCATTTCTTGATTCACTGGAAAGTATTAGGGTACAACCCAACACCCTAATAATGGGCGATTTCAACTATCCCACAATTAACTGGGAAAACTACTCATGTACCAACTCTTTTGCTCAGCATTTTCTGGAATTTATAAATTCCAATGCCTTGGATCAGCTTATTCACACCCCAACCAGGGGCAGCAATATCCCAGACCTGGTCATTACCAACATTGACAACCAGTGTTCCACACCAGAAGTCAGTTCCTCTTTGGTCAGATCTGACCACAAGTTAATCATCATCCACATCCCACCCCCACCCCCAATTAGGGAAACCACCATAAAAAACTTCTCCAAAGCTAACTTCATACTTCTTAAGACAGAAGTGGCAAACTTCATGACACCCATGCAGACAGACAATAGAGGTACGACTGCTGAATCCTACACAAATCCACCTTATAAGCACTTACACGAGTGCATGGATCATGCTATCCCTAATAGAACCAAGATGCTATCCTCCAAAAAAAGGAAGCCAATCTGGTGGTCCTCTGCCATAAAAAAACTCTACAACAAAAGAAAGAAATTGTTGCAAAAAAGAGTAAAATCCCATGACTGGAGGAAATCCCTGGTCAACCTCAGTAAGAAGCTGAGATCCCTCATAAAATCCTCCAAAGCTAGTTATAAAAACAAAATTGCTACTGACTCTAAAGACAACCACAAAGCATTCTATAGCTATGTCAAGAATCTCAATGGCAACACTCAAATCTTCTCTGAGTTACAGCACAGTGGCACTAAATATACAAAACCAAATGATATTGCCAACATCCTGGCAGATAGGTCCAGTGCTAACTTTACCCCCCTCTCACCTCCTAGAGGGCCCATCTCTATACCGGAAGAATGCAAATTTCCTATAATGATGGCTACACAGGTAAAAAACACACTCTCTAAAGCCAAGAACATAGCATCCATGGGACCTGACAATATCCCAGGCTGCGTTCTACATGAACTACAGAATGAACTGGCACCCTACCTAAGTACCATGTTCAATCATAGCCTCACCTCAGACTTTGTGCTCACTGAATGGCACACCGCAATGGTTATCCCACTCCACAAAGGGGGAGCCAAGATGGACTCCGGGAACTATTGCCCCATTAGCCTGATGAGCCTGGTCTGCAAGGCCATGGAATGTATCATTATGGAACTCATAAACAAAGACATTGGTAATCTCCAAACTCTGGACCCTACCCAGTTGTAAAAGGCAGATCACATCTCTTAAACCTGATTGACTTCTTTGAAGCAGTCACCAAAGCCATAGATGACAGTAAGGTGGTTCACACAGCTTATCTAGATCTCGCCAAGGCTTTCGACACCATCCCCCACTCTGGAATTATAGATAAGCTCACTAAACTAGGTTTAAATCCCTATGTCACAAGATGGGTTGCCAACTGGCTCACAGACAGAACCCACACTGTAAAAGTAGCAGACTCCAAATCCGACTTCAGACCAGTGACAAGTGGAGTACCACAGGGTTCATTCCTGGGTCCTCTCCTGTTTGGTATCTACTTCTCTGAAGTACAGGCTAACACAGAAGTTCTTTGGCTAAAAAAGTTAGTCGATGACTGCAAACTAGGAGCCATAATCAAAACTCCTAACAATGTGGACATCCTACAAAAGGGCCTCACTGAGACAGATTCCTGGTGTCAAAGCCATGGCCTGAAGCTCAATGCCAAAATGTGTATTGTCATCCTGTTTGGTAAAAACTCTGTACCCATGAACTACCAGATAAGTGGTAGTCTACTTAATGCTGAAAGTGTGATAACAGACCTTGGGACACAGGTGGACATTAGTCTCTCCTTTGATAATCACATCACCACAGTGGTTAGGAAATCCTTCTACGTGGCTCACCTCATTACAAAAGGTTTCTCATCCAGAAAAAAAAGAGGTCATTGCTCCCCTCTACTCATCACTCATTAGACCCATTATAGAGTACAATGCCCCTTTTGGTATGTACCTCACAAGACATCTACAGCAACTGGAAAGGCCACAGAAATACCTCACAAAGAGGATTACTGGCCTCAAACAGATGCCCTACGCAGACCATCTAAAAAAACTCTAGCTTTACTCCGTCGCATATCGCCTACTCAGAGGTGATCTCTGTGTAACATACAAAGCTATGTCAAACCCGGAGCTGTTGGACATCCTCCACTTAAAGAAAACCCAATCCTTCTGAGCTACACACTCTAGGAACCTAAACCTTGTCACCACAATAACCAGAACATGCTGGAGGGATAGATTCCTGTGCCAGAGACTTACCATACTCTGGAACAGACTACCTATCTATGTCAAACAGAGCTCCTCATTAGCACTCTTCAAAAAAAATCTTGATGATTGGATGGGAAATAGGAAATTTACCCCAGGGATCACTTCTGTGGCTCTGCTCGATAGGGGCACAGGAAAATAATTTTCTTGGGTGGTGAAAGCCAGGGTTCCTTTTTGGGTAGGCTTATATAGGCCCTAGGCTTAATAGCCTAGTACCTATCTATGAACCTATGAACCTATAACCCTGTTATAGAGCAACACACACTGGTGTTTACATTACCTCTCCCTCAACTTTTCACAGGTCCCTCAGGAATCGGACAAGACTGTGGTCCTTCTCCTGGTTAGCACAACACTGTTTTATTACAGATGCAGATTTACTGCAATGGATTCCCTAAAATGTCACCCAAGGCCTGCTGGCTGGACTGCTGTACTGTCAGCATGATTGCCAATGGCACAGATATTTTCAGACTGTACACACTTTCGAGTCATACCTATGCCTTATAGGTGTGACCACGCTGATAGATGTGACAGTATTGTCAGGACATTACAGATTGCGATATGTGGCAATTGTGCATAGTCTTCATAAATGTCAACAGTGTACCTCATTGTTGCTGATGAGATTGTTGTTTAAAGAGCTTTTATTTACAAGTAACTACAGATGTTTGCCTGAAAAGTAATGTCCTCATGTGCTACTATATGAGTTTGGGGGTTAAACAGGTCTGTAATAGTGACAACAGTGTATACAGCTTTACATATATTGCAACATAATACTGCACAGCATAATAGTGCAGGTATTAATGTACTAATTTTCCCTTTTTTAGCACAGGTGACTGGGGGAAGGGGTTGGTCTCTGTCCCCTACACAACCTGTTGTCAGTGTCTCTTCAGACTCTGATGATAGTGGTGGCCAACGTGAAGCACAGGTGGGTTTTCAGTGGCTGAATCTGACCCAGAGGTTTACATCCCTCTTCTGCCCTTATCACCACACAGACAGTCAGTATACCTACAAATATCCAGTCCCCAGAGGCCACAGATATTGGACAGTCAGAGGGAGGGGAGGGCACTGAACAGAAAAGTGTGGCAACTGTAGCTCCAGTGAGTGTAGACACTGGCCATAGCCACAGAGCTGATGAGGTTCCACACAGGTGGATTGATAGGGGTGCTCGTAGGAGGCATACTGTCCTTCCACCACCTGTTGCAGGTGTCTCCTCACGGGTAACTCGGCATATGGTTCAAGCTGTCATGGAGGCATGTTCCAAAAGGAACCCAGATGAATACTGAGGGTAATGGCTACAGCACAGTTTGACATCCATGACTATATCCACCTCATTGGTAATACCCTGGATCAGTTCACTGTTGCAGTGGAAAGAAGGTAGTCTGAGACAGATTGCAGAATATCTGTCTTGCAGCACACTTGTATGTGATGGAAAACCTGGTTGGAGTTGAGCATCAGACTCGTAGACGTAGGCCAGCAACTGCATCTGCTGAGAGTCCAAGTGGCCATGCACAATCATGCTCCTGTCATGGCAGTACATCCAGCATTCCAGAGGGGAGTGTGCTGTCCACACCAAGACATGGCAGGCCATGGGCTCCTGGTCCTGGGTGTTCCCATGCAGGACACAGTCCCAGCAGACAGCAATCACCGCCAGGTACTATCACCACTTCTGACCTTGGGCATGGAGGTGCCAGTGCAAATCTTGGCAGAGCCAGTTCCCATGTTCAGGCCCAGAGATGGTGAACTGTCAGCTCTACCATGCATGGTACAAAGTTGTCCAATATACACACATGTAGGACTAGCACTGAGCTTGACTGTGTTCATACACACACACACACACACACACACACACACACACACACACACACACACACACACACACACACACACACACACTACAGTCAAATACAGGTCAGCTACAGGCACATATGGCACATTTCCATGTTCCATCTTGCCTGTTTCCCTTCCTGACTTACACACATGCTTTCAACCTATTGGCTCAGCCTAGACCTCCTGCACCCACACACAACACCCTCTGCAAGTGATGATAGCTGTGCCACATCCCTGTCATCCTCATCATCGAGGTGTCAGGACGTCTAACACAAAAAATGTAAGACTATGTCTCTCTCCTTTATCACTAGCAGGTTGTGCAACGGCAAGAATTTCATCATAGAGAATTCGTTCTATGCTGATTGCAAAACAAAGGATTTGGTTTACTTTGCAAATCGCGTTGAGCGTTATGCCTACTATGTAGGGAAGACAAATAGACATTTCAAGGATGGCATTTTAGAACATGTGAGTGATATGAAGAACAAGAAGTGTAAGTGCCATTGCACAACCTGCTAGTGATAAAGGAGAAAGACATAATCTTAATTTTTTTGTGCTAGAAGTCCAGACACCTAATATTAGAGGGGATGATTTTAAGAATTTTACTGAAAAATGTGAACAAAAATGGATAATCCAATTAGATGCAGATAGGTCCCCTGGGATTAATGAATGTGTTTCCTTAAACCCCTGTTGAAATCTCACCCTCTAACACATTGAGGGTTTTATGTATATTGTTGCACCTTTGTATTTATATTTTTTACTAACTGTTGATTATATATGACTTACATTTTTTATGTGCCATAACTTTTAGGTACTGCTACTAAGTTTTAGTGGTATTTTTAATAAGGTATTGTATAATTATATTTGATTGCTGTAGATTGTGTATCTTAGACTGAATGTTTTACCTGATTGGTTCATCTGGATTTTAAAGAGGATGCAGTTAATGGCTTTAGTTAGTTCTCAAGAAGCTGCATGAGATAGCAGTGAAAGCGCTTACCATTTCTTTAAATTTTGTTTTTATTTTTGCTCATTAAAGTGAATACTCCTAGCCATGGTGTACGCTGAGTTCTCAGTTTAATTGCATGGCACACTGTCAGGTGCTGTGTTACCTTGGAAGACCTACATAAAGGTGACATGTTACATTTCACCATCTGTCATGACACTGCCTAACAATGGCATGCATGACATACACAGAAGCATGAATGTATTGCTAATGGCACTATCAATGACTGTCAATGAGATGTGGAAAGTGTCCCCACCCTTCTACTCCTATGCCACACAAACACAATGTGTGACAGATGTGACTATATTTCAAACCTTAATTCCATGGTGTCTCAAACAGCAGTCAGTACATATGGCAATGAGCATTTTGGCAATGTGCACAGCTCACCTCCTGCACCACCCACACCTTCATCACACACACACCTGCATGTGTGGAGCACTTTACCAGACATATTCCCAAACAGCAGACACCACAGAAATCCTGTCACTGGAGAGCACAGTACACATAATAGTTCACGTACCACTATCTCACTGTTCAAACACCTGAGGCAAAACACAAAATCAAACCTGTTATTAATAGGTGGTTACATCATGAGACACATTGATGTCCGTGCCACCAGGCTACATATGGGAACCATCACAGTTAGCTGTCTGTGGGTTGACATGATACTCCATACCACACATTGTCACAACTCAAGGAATGTCAGGTAACATAATGATGACATCATATTTCCTGCAGATGTGTATGACTAGGAACATATGTCACCAGACTGTATGCCAACACATGACTGAGCTTAGACACTCTATGTCTCTTGCAGGTATCCCCATAGTTTTTAGCTGCATTTCACTGTAACTAGGATGATGGCTCAAAACAAATAGAAAATGATAGGCGTCAATGATTGCCTTAGCATGTGGTGTCATTGTAAGGGGAGTCACTACATGTCTGCCTGGGATGACTTGCTCAGCAGACATTAATGCTTTGCCAGAGATGGTCTTCATCTCTCACCCCTGGCATTTTGAGTACTGACCAAGGCTGTTGACACACCCACATTGCATCTTATAGGCACTGTCTGGAGGGAAAACTTTCCAACGAGAAAGCCATCTTCATACAACATCACGGTTATGCTGCTACATGCTGGGAATGGCAATGATAAACCCCACTCTGTGGAAGGTGTTGCCACCTTGGAATATGCAGACATTTGTGCAAAGACACCTGGTTCAAGGCTGTGAATAGCAGCACAGCCAGACAAGACTACACGTCATTCCACGTGTTCAGACCTGAAGTTGACAGTGTGCAAGGTAATGCAGGTGGTTCATACATATTCATTAAGGATAGATACACATCCAGATTTAGTAAAATGCTATGATTTCCCAGAGACACTGCAGGTGTTATTCACTGCTGGAAGGGCACCTATTCACGCCTTTGCTGGCTACAGGAGCAGCTCCATCAGATGCCATCTGTATGATTGGCTGGGTGACTGTCATTTCACCACAGGGCTTCTGCCTGTGTCCTTTGTGCACAAGAGCAATATGTGTTGATCATGTAAATAAGGGTATAAACTTTGCTAGGATTGTGAAGGCTGTAGGGCCATTATGCTACTAAAGTTCAAAGGTCCTATGATTCCATGAGCTGAGATAAAATGCTCTAACAGCTGCACACACAAACCTGGCTACATTGAAGATAGCACTACTTCTCATTATTATTTATAGGATATGGCAGAGAGCACACACACACACACACACACACACACACACACACACACACACACACACACACACACACACAAGCTGCAAGTTGGCTGCATGTAGATTAGAACACTTATCTATCTAATGGTACATACTAAGATCACAGTACATGACACATTGATGCATGCACTACACCTCAAGTCTGCTGTTACTATTTCTTTAGGACATCTTATGCTTGGTGACATCAGCAGACTTAGTTGTGGTCAGGCATTTGGAGGCCCAGATCACCTGCTACAACCAAAATACTGCAAAATCCAACCACATTCTAAGTAACGGAAGTGATCATATGTATGTCATACAGAGATGCACACACTAAGTGGCTTAGAGTGAGATTAGAACCCCTACTTATCTAGTCTTATATACTAGAGAGCACAGGATTTATTGCACGTGCCACAGATTAAAATTGACGGCACAATGGCAGCTGGTAGTCTTAAGGTAGATGACATCAGAAGGCTTTGTAGAAGAGGGCAGCTTGGAAGCTGGCAGCAACTTACAGGGTCAAAAGGTGTATAACCATTGCAGTTTGACAGTCAATGAGGGATTCTCAGTTGTTTTGCAGGATGACACACACACACAGACACACACACACACACACACACACACACACACACACACACACACACACACACACACACACACACACACACACACACACACCAAGTGGGCTGGAGTGAGATTAGAATCCCTACTAATCTAGTCTTACACACTATCGATCACAGCACTTATAGCATGTGCCACAGCTGACATCTATTTTACACATGACTGCAGGCAAACTATTTGTATATTACACTAACTAGGCTTGTGCTGAATAGCATCTGTGGCCTGCAGAGTGATATTGCTTCAAACTGTTATCTGCATCTGGTATCCTAGCAGTGAGATAACTGTTATTATCCTAGCTATGTGGCAACATTTACCAGTGTTGCCATATTTGACTGTTTGCATTTGGATGGGAAAGCTTGTGTGCAAGAACAATGTACCCTGTCCATATGTGCGTAGGCAACATTATACATTACACCACCTGTTCACCTGTTGCTGTATGTGTGGTGACATCCAGCAGGCACAGAGGTCTGTAGGTAAGTGTGTTATGTACTGCTGGTCATTACTTTGGATCCTTTGAGCAACATTATAGATGTGTGATACAGCAGCTTTACTCACCAGTATTAGAGTATATAGGACAATACAGACATCCACACTCATATTTATGTATATAACAGTGATGTATGTATGTATGTAGATATATATGTGTGTGTGTGTGTGTGTGTGTGTGTGTGTGTGTGTGTGTGTGTGTGTGTGTGAGAGAGAGAGAGAGAGATGCAGATATATGGGGAGAGACTGAGATGTATATGTTTTTATATATTTAGCTATCTGTATGTATATATATATATATATATATATATATATTTGTATACACATAGAGATAGATATACTATTTATGGGAGAGAGAGAGATAGTGACAGACAGATATGTATACATATATTTATGTATGTATAGACATATCTATACATAACGGGTAATTTTGAGCAAGGGGGAACATAACTGCACTCTGTTTAACTATGTATATAAGCATGCCCAGTGGGATTGTCAGTACCTACAAACTGACTCCAGGCCACACCTACCTGTACTCCAGTCCGGGATTTTGCATGTTACAGACAATGACATATGCCCCGTTTCTGCAGTATTGCACTTCACTCAAATTGTCCATGCAATTCTTTAGCTGTCTGGTGTGATTAATATGTGACAGAGGTTAATAATGTTACAGCAGATACAGACTGACAGTCTGTAAGAAAACAACATAATAATAATACCTCACGTTATCAAAAGATGTGAGTACCTCCAGATTAGAACCATCAACACCATCATCCATACTAACTTCCCTAATCCACTGAGCCACACATTCTGCCAAACAGAGAGGAGGCATTCATCACACAATCAACAGCATAAATATGCATGTTGTTATTTCAGCGTAAAGTGAGACATACAATATATGATCAATTTCTATGTTACTGCCCTGAGATTGCCTGGACTGCTGATATACCATTGATGAGTTACTGTTAAAGCAGTTATATGGGAACACTGCTGTGTTGGGATAGGGGAACAACACTGCATGTTCTGCTGGGGTAGACAGTAGTACAGATATCATGTAACCTCACTGTTTAATATCTCCCTTGACTGATGCAGTGAATATTCCATGCATGACGCCTACTGAATATTAAAGGACACTTGATAGTGAACTGGGTATCTGTAGTCCCATGTGGATGTTACTTCTGTACAAATAGCCCGCTATATTTACTTGCACAAATGTAGCAGATCCATACATACAATACCATATCATACTAATCCTTACAAGTACAGATTAGAAACTTACCTTGTGAATGCAGCAGTTGACAGAATTGTAGTTCAGGGCTGACTCTGCCTAATGTAAGCAGTACACAGCCAATATATGGATAGATGCAGGTTGTGTGGGTTGCCTAGCATCAATTTTAATATATGTATGTGAGTAAGAGTAAGGTGTTAGTCCCTAGGTCCCTAGGTTGTCAGTGCATGTGCTGTGCATTGTCTCTTAGCCAAAGCCATGGCATACAGAACACGCCTATGTCTGCTTACAGGGACATCATCAGGGTTCCTCCTCCCAGTACTCCTGTGACTGTGGCTGTGGTGACCTAGGCACTGTTGGGGAGGCTGTGTATCCCTTCCCCGATCATCCTGCTGCAGCTGTTTCTACAGGATCATATTGTGTAGCATGGCACATACTGTGAACATATGTGCACATGTGACTGGAGAGTACTGCAGGGGTCTCCCAGATATATTGAGGCACCAGAACCATAACTTCAGAAGCCCAACACATGCTCTATGATGTTTCTAGTTTGAGCATGTGCCTTATTTTGGCATTCTTCTGTGGGTGTGTGTGCATTTTTGATGAGTGTCATCATCCACAGTTCCATGGCATAGCCAGGATCCCCCAGTAAATGGCTGTGTGGGATGTCGGCCCTAACAAACATCTGGTACAGCTGTGATACATGCCAGATATGGGAGTCGTGATAACTGCCAGAGCTGCCAGCACACACATTCATGATAATCCCCTGGGCATTGCACATGACTTGGCAGTTGATGGATAGGTACCCCTTGCGGTTGACGTAGCTTCTACCCTCCTCACTGGGTGGTGCCTTGATGTCTACATGGGTGCAATCTATGGCACCCAGTACTTCATGTTAGTGCTACATGGTAAAAGTGTTGCATAATTCTGGCCCTCACCTCAGCAGTGAGGGGAAAAGAAGTGTGCTCACTGGCATGTGGTAGCATGGCATCCAAGAACTGCTGGAGTACCCTGGATGCTGATGCCTGTGATACCCCCATCATGTCCCCAGTTGGTCTTTGGAAAGTACCTGTAGCTAGTATCCTAAGGGCTACACATACCTTTGTTTCCACTGGGATGGGTTCTTGTTTGTTGGCTCTGGGTCTGAGTTGAGGGTGGCAGAGCCCAGTGAGTTCCTGTAGCACTGTACAATCTCCAGCTCATGCTCCTCTGCCTAGGCCTATTGCCAGCAGCAGCACTGACCTCAGCATCTAGCACATACAGATGTAGCAAACCTGCAGCAGCTCCTAGCATTCTCTCAGTTAAAATTTCCAAGTCTGTACTCCAACGGTCCAGAGTATTGGTGAAAATAATGTAGGGCATATGCATACTTTATAAAGCTCTGCTGTAGGTGCAGAATGTGTGATTGGCTAACTATGATACATTCCACCTGCCTACAATATAATTAACAGAATTTAATGGCCCTATGTTAGTGTGCGACACCACACACAGTGCTGTACCATGCAGCATAGCTTATACAAAGGTAAAACTTTTTAACTGAATACATCTGGTTTTGAGAACATGCTCAGCCAGGCAGCGAGGTGTACAAACATGTGCACCTAAGTTTAAAGGAGCTTAGAAGTGATAGGACACATCCCTCTAATGTCAGCCACATCCTGAGTAAACATCAACATGGTGTAAGACCCTACACAAAGGGGGTATGTGAACACGAGTGCTCCTTTCTGCTATTCAATAACTCTACCTCATTGCATGCTTATCCATGCTGACAGCCTGGAAACTACACACATCATAGCTCTATCACCTTAGCAACAGCAGCAATGCACCATTGTAGGGACCCCGTGCTAAGTCCTATTTCTGTCACATAGTATAAAATTCTTTTTCTTCCTGTTTTTTTTTTTTATTTTATTATTCTACTAAGCATGTTTGTGCACTGCAGCACTTAGTGCAAACATGTCAAGATTATTTAAAAAAAATTATTAATTTAATTTATTCCCTTAATCTTTCTGACATCCAGAATAATAGTTTTGTGCATATGTGTATTTTGTATTATATTGTCAGAGGATTTATGTCCACATTTCTACAGTTTTTACACTCCCTATTGTCTGTCTAGACTCTTGTACATGAAATTTTTCCACATACACTACAGACTGACACAGGGTCTGAACAGATGTCTTTCTGCTTGTTGGATCATTCTACCTGCCTCATTTGCATGAGATTCACCTGCTTATGAGGCGATTTGCATGCCCCAGAATATTCCGTGTTTGTCCGTGCGTGAGCACTGCTCAGAAGTGGTTAATGAATCTTAATATGTTCGTGGTCGTGTAAGCATTGTGGCACAATGCCTACATGAAAAAAAAAACTTGTAGGCTTTATTGAATTCCCACCAAAGTCTTTTTATTTCTATGAACAACACAGCTGCATCAATAATTCCACAAGATAAACTGCAAATGAATTCTGGTGTATTTGAATAGTACCAGACTTTATGTAACAAAAACATAAAGCCATCAGTAAGTTTTGACCCTATCTACAGTCAAGGAAAAATAAGCTTTATTTTTAAAGACTTGTGAGAAAACATTTAGTTCAGATATATAAATTACATTCAAAGATCTGAAAAAACATTGATCTTCAATGAACTTTTCAAAATTGTGCCAAAAAGCAATATATACGTTTTCCAAACAAAATAATAATTTTGTACACAAGAATTATGAAACCCTTAGGAAGATGAAAAATAGCTGTAGTGAATAAAGTCTGATCTTAATCAGAGCAATTAATAATCAGCTGTGATTTAATGTAGTAGTTTGAATGGCCATTTATAAATTATTACATAACTCAATCAAAGATTTGCTCTCAGTTTCAAAAAAGTTCAAAGTGTCACTGCAAAAGACTGCAAGAAATGCAATTTCTAATTATTTTATATTGTAAAGTATTAATTTGTATAACAATTCTGAAATGTAAATTGCCCAAATAATAATTCATTATACACAAATATGTGAAACTCAAAGTTACTAAAAAAACCCTATATTCTGAGAAAAACAAAAATAGTTCCCTCCACAACTAAATATGCTATAACATGAGGTATGACAACCACTGACATAGTGTGTTAAATTAAGAGAATGTTTGGCATAGCTCCCTCCATGATATACTGTTGTTCTTTAGCACAAACTGGGATTTTCAGCTAATCCTGCTGAAAAGGTTTCACAAGGGCATGTGTTGAATCACAGGTAAATCCTAAACTATCAGTTTAGAGGCTACTACAAGCCAAGTCCATGGCCAGAGGTCAGAATCCATCCCTGTACCACGTATCTGTCAGGTAAAGACCTTAACCATTACACCAACCCCACCTGTACAAGGGTTTGTTATATCAATTTTTATATACCATACAAATTGCTAATTGGTTTATTGTCTGGCAATCTGTAAATTGCAGATAATCCAACATACAAGAGAAGTTTATTTATATATAACTATATATAGTTATTTGAAGAGTTTGCACTCTGAAAAAAATAATTTATGCAGTTTATGATTACAAAGCTATGCATCACATAAAGCTATGTACAAATGGCATCTAGTACGCTTGGAAGGCTAGCTTTATATCTTCATGAAGCACATATACAGAGTTAAACCTAGAAGATAAAAAGATATAATCTGCATACTATATGACACATATCTGCCTTATGTAGTAATCCATGTTCAATACATACAATTAAATCTTAACCTAATATCTTTATCAATATGTAGCTGAGGAATGTGAACTCCATGAAGCCCTAACCATGAGTGAGATGATCCAAGATTGACTAGAACCCCGAACATCATGGGAGGAGTAGATAAGGGAGTATGGCACTGAGAGGCTAGTGTCTGATCAGAGATCTGGTCTATGGAAGAGCTGATGAGGGAGTCTGGTCGAGAGGCTGGTGGGGGATCAAAGACCTGGTCACTGCAGGAGTTTATTTATTTTATTTTATTTATTTTATTTAACATTTGTTTAACAGGAAAGTCCAGCTGGGACAGAGCCTATTTTCAGTGGAAGCCCTGGGAACAATGCACCAGATGCATGTCTTTGGAATGTGGGACGAAACAGGAGCACCAGGAGGAAACCCACGAGAACATAGAGAGGACATGCAGAGTCCACACAGACGTCACCCCAGCCAAGAATTGAACTGGAGAACCTCTTGCTGTGAGGCAACAATGCTAACTGCTGCACCACTGTGCCACCCAGGAGTTGATGAGGAAGGCTGGAATTGAGAGGCTGGTGGTGGCTTAGAGACCTAGTCACTGGAGGAGATGAAGAGGGAGTCTGGAGACAAGAGGCTGGTAGAGGAACAGAGAGCTGGTCACTGGAGGAGCTGATGAAGGAGTCTGGGATCTAGAGGCTGGTGGTGGATCAGAGACCTTGTCACTGTAGGAGCTGATGAGGGAGAATGGAGGAGAAAACCTGATATAGCTCTCCCATCCTGAAAGAAAGTGCAACAGCTCACTGCAGTGAAGGCACATGCAGAAGAGAGGTGAAGGCATGCACTGTATGGACTTGGCTCTTCCAAGCCATGTCCATATCAAAGTAACCTTCATGGGTCAGGAATGTACATCCTTGTGGTGGAACACATAGTCAAATTTTAGGTTGGCAGTCAGATGCTTGCAGAGGAGTTAGAGCCAAAAACAGATCCCCCATAAATACCTGAATGATGGCTACACCATATTCAGCTCTCAACATATGGGCATGCTCATGGCAGTGTTTATATATCTGACAGGCATGAAGGACATTAAAATAGCTGACAAAAATTGTAGCTGAAACATAAATCATAAACTAAACCACAGAAGAGGCTCAAAAATGTTCTATAATGCTGCTGTAAAGTTTTGACTTCAACAATGCAGAAAGCTAGGAACCTGATACTGAATAAATTGCAGTTGCTCAAAATTGAGCAAATTATAACTGTGACTTAATCAGATTATGTAAATAAAACTAATGGTTGGATTTAATAAACACCTTATTTCTGAAACAAGATCCTTAGTCCGAGTATATTTTATGTATAAATAAAGTATAGGACGAGAATGATCCAAAAAACCTGCACACTCATACCGCTGCTGTTACTTTACATTTGTGTGAATAAATGCTTAAGCATTACCAGTGCTGCTGCTGTGCTGTTACTTTACATTTGTGTAAATAAATGCTTAAGCATTACCACTGCTGCTGCTGTGCTGTTACTTTACATTTGTGTAAATAAATACTCAAGTGTTACCACTGCTGCTACTGTGCTGTTACTTTACATTTGTGTGAATAAATACTTGTGTTACCACTGCTGCTGATGTGCTGTTACTTTAAAGTAATTGCTGTGTTGTTACTTTACATTTGTGTAAATAAATGCTTGTTACCACTACTGCTGCTGCTGTTACTTTACATTTGTGTAAATACATGCTAAAGTATTACCACTGCTGCTGCTGTGCTGTTACTTTACATTTGTGTAAATAAATGCTTAAGTGCTACCACTGCTGCTGCTGTTACTTTACATTTGTGTGAATACATGCTAAAGTGTTACCACTGCTGTTGCTGTTACTTTACATATGTGTAAATAAATACTCAAGTGTTACCACTGCTGCTGCTGTGCTGTTACTTTACATTTGTGTAAATAAATACTTATGTTACCACTGCTGCTGATGTGCTGTTACTTTAAAGTAATTGTTGTGCTGTTACTTTACATTTGTGTAAATAAATGCTTGCTACCACTGCTGCTGCTGCTACTTTACATTTGTTTAGATAAATGCTAAAGTGTTACAACTGCTGCTGCTGTTACTTCACATATGTGTAAGTAAATACTCAAGTGTTACCACTGCTGCTGCTGTGCTGTTACTTTACATTTGTGTGAATAAATACTTGTGTTATCACTGCTGCTGCTGTGCTGTTACTTTAAAGTAACTGCTGTGCTGTTACTTTACATTTGTGTAAATAAATGCTTGTTACCACTGCTGCTGCTGCTGTTACTTTACATTTGTTTAGATAAATACTTAAGTGCTACCACTGCTCCTGCTGTGCTGTTACTTTACATTTGTGTAAATAAATGGTTGTGTTACCACTGCTGCTGCTACTTTACATTTGTGTAAATAAATACTCAAGTGTTACCACTGCTGCTGCTGTGCTGTTACTTTACATTTGTGTAAATAAATGCTTAAGTGTAAGTAGGCTCATTGTGTTCTCTAATTCTTAGAGATTTCAGTGTGAGTAGAGGGTCATCTGGAGTATACCACAAAAGAATGGTATGCAGATCTTCTGTGAGAAATTATCACTTCCTATCTACCTAAAAATTGGAGATCCCAACCATTTAAATCAGATCCAGTCTTAGGTCACCCTCATCCAGCTCTCCATGCAATAACTGGTGCTTTGCCAATCAACCAGAGCAGCTCTCAGTGCATACCCCCTAAAGTGACATCCTGAGAATCCCCTAACACCAGAAAAAGAGCACCCCCCAACCCAGTTACCAGATTTCAAGCCTTCTTCATGATCTTTGCTTCTAGTTATCACCTCTGGTTCTATGGATCAGAAGCTGTCAAACTTCACTACCTTCTGATAATTACTGTTCCATACTAACCTCACCATTACTCTCTCTTGTTAGCGATTGTGTCTTTTGCTGCTTTGCTAATGTAGGAGTATAACAGGTACTGGAATGCTGCACCAGCTACTGCAGTGTGAATAATCAGAACCTCTGCTTTCGCCTTAACTACATCATCAATAATCAAAAAAAACAAACAAAAAAAAAAAAACAATAGCAGCTCCCTTTAACTACACCATCAATAATCAGAGAAAGACTTCAATAGCAGCACTCTGACCAATAGTATTCAGAGCAAAGCCCTTTACTCATCCTGGTGCTGAATGGAGCTATCCCTGTGTAGTACTTCAGGCTTTGTGCTGATAGAGTATCCTGCCACCGCCCCCCCCCCCAGAACTTTCCACACCATGTTTCAATGGTTAGTTATAACACCAAGTCCAAATTATATAACATACAAAAACTACTTACTTTTCTTATCGGATCTTCCATGTCTAACTATGAACTCAGCTTGATGTCAAAGGTAGAAAGCAATAATATGGTTTCTTAAACTGCACCAGAAAACTGAAAGGAAAACCTTGTGAATTTAACATTATCAATAAATAAAGTAGTTACCCACTTTCAGAGCACAACAAATATATTTACACAAAATGTTGTGCAAAATTCGGTAACCAAAGACATGTCTGGGTGTATCAGTGGCTCAGTGGTAAGAACTCTACCTCAGAGTTCCTGGGTTCAGTCCTGACTTCTGGTCACTGTCTGTGCATACTTTGTATGTTCCAAATGACCAGGAAAATACTCACTCATTTCTTTTTCAGAATTAAGGAAAACCTGGTTCAATGTTAACTATGGGTATGTCCTTGCCTCTCAGCTTCATTGCCAAAAATAATGGGGGGACAAAGCCCCCAAAATGGACACATGCAATTATAAACTTAGAATGTTGCTATAATTAAAGGTCTTGTGTTACCATGCATTTCTGAGGGATATGAGGTCTAAAACTCAAATGCCTGTCACTATTTAGTGAACACATTCTTCACAGATTTGCCACAAAAATCCAGAAAGCCACAAATTTTATGAAAAACACACAAAAAAACGAGGCAAAAATCTGGATAGTTGAGAGGTAGGGTGGTAAGCTACCTTGATACCAGTTGTTCACAATGTGGCTGTGGATGACATGACATACGTACACACTTAGACCCATCAGACCATTACTCTATGTAAAACCACTGACAGAGCCACAAGGAGTGCACCCCATATGATGTAGAGGAACTACTTCTGTTAGCTATGAAACAGAATAGGTTTGCTGGGGGGAGGGGGTCATTTGAATCTTGTGTCAGTCTTTAAAATGTAACAACTACTCTTTATGGAGAACTGACAGTGCATGTTGCTTAGGTAGACTTTATTAAGGCATTCAACACTATTCTACAGAAGACAACAACTGAAAAAATTAATTCCTTCATTTTCATTCATTAATTCATTTATTCTCCAATACCCTTCTTTACCTAGTGCAGGACTGTAGGGGAGGTGGAACCGTGGAACCCATCCTGGTACTCGGTGGAACATGGCAGAGAAACTAATCCTTTTGTCATTGCTCCATAACCTAGTGAAATATTCCAGGTGCAGAGCCCTCATACTCATATATTTTTTACTTTTGAGTCATATTCAATGTCATGGTGATTTAAAGATCCTGTACTGAAACAATTCCACTTATTTATTATGTTTGCTGGGAGTGAAGTGGATACATATGGCTGTCTTTAATCCGTCTGGAGAAGATTTCAAAAACCTTATACATGTTACAAGTATAAGTAGGTTACACGTGCATGCACACACAACAACAACACATAAACACCTACACAAGAGCTCATACAAACACACATGCAAACACACGCACATACACATGCATGTGCACACACACACACACACACACACACACACACACACACACACACACACACACACACACACACACACACACACACACACACACACACATATATTTGACAAACAGGTCTGAAAGAACCCTGTTTTACCCAATGTTATTTCAGAGAGTTGAAGTAGATCATTGCTTTAGGTTCATAGGTTCATGGGTGTGTACTAGGCTAATGGCCCTGGAGGCTTTACAAGCCTAGTCCATAAGCTTACCCTGGCATCGTGCCACCTGACCTTAGTTTCCAGTGCCTCTGTCAAGTAGAGCCACTGGAGTGATCCCCGGGGTGAATTTTCTATTTCCCATCCACTCAACAAGATTTCTCTTGAAGAGGGCCAGTGAGGTGCTCTGTTTGACATGTATAGGAAGTGTATTCCATAGCATGGGCAGTCTCTGGGTTATGAATCTGTCCCTCCAGCACATTCTGCTGATTGTGGTAATAAGGTTGAGGTCTCTGGAATGTATGGTGCAGAGGGATTGGGATTTCTTTAGATGTAGCATTTCTAACAGAGCTGGGTCAGACATGGCTTTGTAAGTCAAGCAGAGATCGCCTCTAATTAGGTGATATTAATATATATAACTGGGAGGGAGGGTGGCCTAATGGTTAAGGTGTTTGCCTTACAAACACAAGGTGCAGGGTTTGAGTCTCACAAGGGATAATTGGCTAGGCTTAAAATGGATCACAAGGGTAGTTAGCTTAGTACTAATGTATGAACCTGTAAATCTATATGAGACAGAGGATAGTTGGAGTTTTTTGAGTCTGTCCATAAAGGACAAGTGTTTAAGGCCTAGGATCCTCTTTGTGAGGTACTTTTGTGGCCTCTCCAGTTGTTGCAGATGTCTAGTGAGGTACATGCCAAATGGGACACTGTACTCGATGACTGGCCTAATAAAGGAAGAATAGAGGGAGACAATGACCTCTTTCTTCCTGGATGTAAAATCCTTAGTAATGAGATGTGCCACATAGAAGGACTTTCTGACCATAGCGGCAGTGTTGTGGTCAAAAGAAAGGTTGCTGTCAACTAGTGTTCCCAGATCTCTTATAACACCTCCTGTGTTCAGTGGACTATCACAGATGCAGTTGCTCATGGGAACTGGATTTTTCCCAAAGGGGATGACGACACATATTTTGGCATTGAGCTTAAGGCCATGGTTCTTACACTAGTCATTGGTCTCCGTGAGGCATTTCTTTAGGATGTCAATATCACTTGGGGAGTTAATAATGGCTCCCAACTTGCAATCATCTATGAAATTTGTCAGCCAGAGTCCCTTTGTGTTGGACTGGACTTCTGAGAAGCAGATACCAAACAGAAGAGGGCCTAGGACCGATCCCTGTGGGACTCCACTCATGACTGGTCGGTAGTCTGACTTGGAGTCAGCTACTTTCCCACTGTGGGGTCTATCTGTGAGCCAATTTGCAACCCACCTAGTGATATAGGGGTTGATGCCTAGCTTAGTGAGTTTTTCTATGATTCTTGAGTGTGGAATGGTATCAAAGGCTTTGGCCAGATCAAAGTAAATCCAAACAAAACAAAAACTTCTGCAACAAACTTGCAACTACTGAATAAAAAACACAACACTCAGTGGTAGATATAACACCCTCAGGTTTGCTGTATGAACCACCTTGCCTTCATCCACAGCTCTGGTGACTGACAAAGCAGTCAACCAAGTTGAGCAGGCATGATCTACCCTTCACAAAACCAAACTGTGTGGGATCTAGAGTTTGGAGATTTTCTATATCCTTGTTTATTAGGTCCATGATGATGCTTTCCATAGCTTTGCATATCAGACTTGTAAGGCTAATGGGGCGATAGTTCCCAGGGTCTGTAGTCGCTCCTCCTTTGTGGAGAGGGATGACTATAGCAGTGCACCATTTGGTAGGGACAAAGCCTGAGGTGAGGCTGTGATTGAACAGGGCACACAGGTGAGGTGCCAATTCACTCTGTATTTCATCTAAACACAGCCAGGGATATTGGCAGGTCCCATAGAAGCTGTATTCTTGGCCTTGGACAGTGCTGTTTTAACCTGTGCAGCAGTAATACTGGGTGCCTGGCAATCTACTGGTATTGTGATTGGTCCTTTGGGGGGGTAAACTTGGCACTGAATTTGTCGGCCAGTATATTGGCAATATCTGTTGGCTCAGTATAGGAGGTACCATTGTGCAGTAGTTCAGAGCAAATCTGGGTATTGCCATGGAGGTTCTTTACATAACGGTAGAAGGCCTTGTGGTTGTCTTTACTATATGCTGCAATTCTGTTTTCATAGCTAGCTTTAAAGGATTTGATGAGGGATCTCAACTTTTTGTTGAGGCTGATAAGGAAATTTTTCCAGTCTTGGGACTTCACTTTATTCTGCATCAGTTTTCTCCTTCTGTTGTAGAGTTTGTTTATGTCAGGCGACCACCAGTTTGGCTTTCTTTTTTTTTTGGAGGAGAGCATCTTGGTTCAATTGGGTATGGTGAGATCCATGCATTTGTGTAAGTGTTCATACAGTGCATTGGTGTATGATTCGGTGGTCATGCAACTATTCTCCATTTGCATGGGTGCTGTGAAGTTAGCCACCTCTGTTCTTAAGAGCCCAAAGTTAGCTTTGGAGACGTTTTTCATGGTGGTTACATTTGTGGGGGGGCGGGGGTGGATTTACAAGGTGATTAGTTTGTGGTCGGATCTAACCAGGGAGGAGTTGACTATTGCTGTAGAGCAAAGATGACCCATGTTAGTAATGACCAGGTCAAGGATGTTGCTACCTCTAGTGGGGGTAAGAATGAGCTGGTCCAAGGCATTGGAATTAATGAATTCCAGGAAAGGTTGGGCAAGTGTCTTGGTACATGAGTAGTTTTCCCACTTAATGGAGGGGTAGTTGAGGTCGCCCAGTATGAGTGTGTTAGGTTGGACCCTAATATTCTCCAGGGTGCTTAGGAATGTGAGTGTTTTGGGACATGGTTGGGGACCTGTAACAGGCTACGACCTGAATCGATGTCTTACTCAATGTTAGCTGAAACTGAAGTTTCTCTAATGCATTATGTTGGACTACCAATCTGGAGGTGTGTGCATATTTTATGAATATGGAAACACTACCACCTTTGGAGCTTTGGTCAAAGTTCTGAGGCCGAAAGGTGTGGAATGAGTTATAGCCTGGTAGTGCAGGGGTGCTTTCTGCTGCCTTGAACCAGGTCTCTGTTACAGCACAAATGTCGATGTTCTCCATTTTAAGGAGTGCTTCAAGTGAGTGCATTTTGAGATTTAGACTTCTAGTGTTGGGCAGCATGACTCTCAGATTACATTTGTTTGCAGCTGTTATGGTGGTAATTTGGTCTTTGGAACACCACCTAAAAAAGGCATTATAGGGATGGCAAAAGCCTTGGCCAGTATCCAGAAGCCCAGGGATGACAGATGCAAGCCATCTCTGGCAAAGCATTGAGGCCTGTCAATCATGTCATTCCAGGCAGAAATATACTGGATCCCCTTAGAATGACTCCAGAAACTTTGCCAATTGCTGAAATCAATAATTTTCTGCTTGTACTGTGGTATCATTCTCAGTGATGGTAGGATGCTGCTCAGGACTAGGGTCATACCCACTTGGGCTACATAATCCGAGAGCTCCTCCATGTCTCTTTTCATGTAGTCCAGGCAGGTACGTCTCAGGTCATTCACACCCACATGTACAATGACAGAGTTATATTTGTACCTGTTGTGAGGGAATTGAGTGTGTGCATTATATGGCGGATCCTGGAACCTGACAACAGCTGACTGTTACTTTCTCCTCATTCAACCTAGTGAGTGATACATTATCATGCCTCACTATTAAGTCACCTATGGCTAGTGTGCTGGGCATGCTGTTTTGCCTTAGGGGCTTTGGTTGAGTGGCGCACTGTTTAGGAGAGTTATGTGTCTTGTGATTAGTGTTGTGTTGTGGTGGTTAAGTGCATTTCTGCTTGGAGGTCTTTGCTGTTTGGGTAGATTTTTATTGTGAGCCTCCGCGAAGGTGGGTGTGTGATTTGTGTTTTTATGTGAAAGCAGTGCTGGTGTGTGTTCTGGAGGGCTATATGTTCCATGTGGTGTGGTGCAAGTGTTGACCTTCTCCTCTTAACCAGCTATTCTGGTCTTGGCTGAAGAGTATGTGGCTTCTAATTTGGATATATAAGTGCGTCTCTCCCAAGTCTGAGTGTTGGGTGGTAAAAGGAGAGGGTTGTGGGTGTACATGAGGCAGTTGCTACATTGTCTCAGGATGCCCCAGTTCACCAGGTTAACAGGAGAAAGCACAGGGAACTCACCTTTATAGGTTCATAGGTTCATAGGTTCATACTAGGCTATCTGCCCGAGGGCATTTGCAAGCCTAGCCCATCGTTTTGTGGCTTACGCCACCCCTTAAGTATGGGGAACTATACCCGTTATTTTGCTGTGCCTCTGTCGAGCAGTGACACTGAGGTAATCCCTGGGGTATATCTGCGATCTCCCATCCATTGGTCAAGATTTCTCTTGAACAAGGCCAGCGAGGTGCTCTGCCTCACATGTACCGGGATTTTGTTCCACAGCATAGGGAGGCTTTGGGTGATGAATCTATCCCTCCAGCACGTCCTATTAATAGCCGTGTCGAGGTTTAAGTCTGCCGCCCTTGTGGCTCTGATGGATCTAGATTTTTGAGGTGAAGCATATTCATCAAATCTGGGTTTGACATGGCCTTGTATGTTAGGCAAAGGTCACCTCTGAGCAAGCGTGGCGACTGAATACAGCAGGAGTTCTCTCAGTCGATCAGGATAGGAGAGATTTTTGAGACCCTTTATCCTTTTGGTGTGGAACTTTGTGGCCTCTCCAGCTGCTGCAAGTGTCGGGTCAGATACATTCCGAATGGGGCATTGTACTCAATCATTGGTCTGATGAGTGATGAGTAAAGGGAGACTATGACCTCCCTTGATCTAGATGAGAATCCTTCATGATAAGGTGGGCAATGTAGAAGGTCTTCCTAACTACTTTAGCTACATGGGTGTCGAATGACAGACTACTATCAACCTGGGTCCCCAGGTCCCTGATAACTTCTTCTGTGCTCAGTGGATTGCCACCTATTTGGTAGCTAGGGGTAACCTTATTTTTCCCGAAGGGTATGACTATGCATTTTTTGGCATTTAACTTTAGGCCGTGGCTCTGGCACCAGTTATCTGTTTCTGTGAGACCCTTCTGAAGGATATCTGTGTCAGATGTGTTTTCTACTATGGCCCAGTTTGCAGTCATCTGCAAACTTTGTCAGCCATAACCCTTCTGTGTTTGCTTGTACTTGAAAAGTAGATGCCAAACAAGAGTGGGCCCAGGACTGAGCCCTGTGGGACACCACTTGTGACAGGCTTTGAGTCTGACATGGCGCCAGCAACTCTGACTCTGTGGGTTCTGTCACTCAGCCAGTTTGCAACCCATCTTGTGATGTATGGGTTAACATTTAAGCTGATGAGTTTTTCAATGATACCCGAGTGGGGTATTGTATCGAAGGCCTTAGCCAGATCGAGGTAGGCTGTATGGACTGCCTTTCCCTCATCAATGGCTTTGGTGACTGTTTCTAAGAAGTCAACCAAGTTTAAAAGGCATGATCTTCCTTTGACAAAGCCAAACTGGGTTGGATCCAAAGTCTGCAAATTCCCAATGTCTTTATTTATGAGGTCCATTATGATCCTCTCCATGGCTTTGCAGATAAGGCTTGTCAAGCTAATGGGCGGTAATTTCCAGGGTCGGTGGAGGCACCGCCTTTGTGAAGTGGGACCACAGTTGCAGCGCCACCCCTGGCACGTATCCAGAGGTAAGACTTTGATTAAACAGCTGTCCTAGCTGTGGGTTTAATTCCTCATTGAGTTCGTGGAGCACACAGCCGGGGACACCATCAGGTCCCATGGATGCTGTGTTTTTGCTTTGGAGAGAGCAGTTCTCACTTGGGCGCTGGAGATGTCTCGGGGGCTGCAATCGCTTGGTATAGCTATCTCTCCTTTTGGGAGAAGTTTGCACTGAACCTGTCAGCCAGTATGTTGGCAATGTCTGTAGGATCAGTAATCTTCACATCATTTTGAACTAGTTCTGAGCATATCTGGGAGTTTCCTCCCAGGTTTCTAACATAGCTAAAGAAGGCCTTATGATTGTCTTTTGAGTCTTTAGCTATTTTTCTCTCGAAATTTGCTTTGGATGATTTTATGAGGGCTCTTAGTTTTTTACTTATACTGATCAAAGGTGTCTTACCCTTTAAGGATTTTGCTCTATCTTGTAGTAGCTTCCTCCTTTTGTTGTAGAGTTTGTTTATGGCTGGGGTCCACCAGACTGGACGCTTGCCTTTGGTACAAAGAGTCTTTGTTTTGCTTGGGATTGCCTTATCCATGCAGTCCTGCAGGTGCTGGTAGAAGGCATTTGTAAGTGATTCAGCGGCTTGAGTACTGTTTTCTGCCAGCTCGGGGGCCTTAAAGGAGACCACACTAGTCTTTAGAAGTGTGAAGTCGGCTTTTGAGAAGTTCTTTACTGTGGTCTTTTTATTTCAGGTGGGGTGGGATGAGGACCTCCAGCGAGATTAGTTTGTGATCTGATCTCACCAGTGAGGGGTGTACTTCTGGTGTTGAACATTGTGCTCCCATGTTCGTGATGATGAGATCAAGTATGTTATCTCCTCTTGTGGGATGGTGACTAGTTGCTCCATGGCATTTGAGTTTATGAATTCCAGGAACTTTTGGGCTAGGGTGTTTGGGCTTGAGTAGTGTTCCCAGTCTATATTAGGGTAATTGAAGTCACCTAGTATGATGGTGTTTGGTGATACATTTATCCCTCTAGTGTTTTCAGGAAGGCCATGTGAGGTTCCTGAGTTTGTGAGGGTGGCCTGTAACATGCTACAATTTGCAGAGCAGTCTTGCCTATGGTTAATTGCACCTGGATGGTCTCCAATGCATCGTGCATTGCCACCAGTCTTGAGGTGTGGGTGTCCTTGATGAATATGGATACCCCCCCTCCTTTCTTGGTATTGTCTGGATTTTGGGGCCGGAACGCATGATATGAGGTAAAACCTGACAGCGCTGGGGTGCTCTCAGGAGCCTTGAACCAGGTTTCTGTCACAGCACAGACATCGATGTTCTCCATACTGAGAAGGGCCTCGAAAGTGCATTTTGAGATTTAGACTTCTGGCATTGAGCAGCATTACCCTTAGTTTTTTCCTTTTTGTGTTCTAGGGTGGTAGGTTTAGAATTTGAGCCTTGCCTAAAAAGGCACTATGGGGTGGCAAGAGCCTTTGCCAATATCCAGAATCCCAGGGTGACAGGTGCAAGCCGCCCTCAAGCAGCGTGGCTTGTCCAGCATGTCATCCCAGGCAGACAGACACTGGATCCCCTTTGAATGACACCAGTGTTTAAGCCAATTGTTAAAGCTGATCATCTTATCTCTGTATTGTGGCATCATTCTTGGTGAAGGTAGGATACTGCTCAAGGTCAGGGTCATACCTGCCTGGGCTACATAATCAGAGAGCTCCTCAATGTCTCTTTTCATGTAGTCCAAGGAGGTACGTCTCAGGTCGTTTACACCAGCGTGGACAATGACTGAGTCATATTTGTACCTGCTGTTGAGAGACCTGAGTGCTTGCATTATGTGGCGGATTCTAGCGCCCGACAGGCAGCTTACTGTGACCTTCTCCTTACTCAGTCTGGTGAGCAGGA